>NC_057728.1:2258255-2302236 GCF_004010195.1 Chiloscyllium plagiosum | reverse complement strand
TATGGCATTGGGGGTGAGTTGGAGGTTTGGATTAGGCGTTGGCTGGCTGGAAGAAGACAGAGGGTAGTAGTTGATTGCAAAGTTTCTTCATGGAGTGCCGTCACTAGCGGTGTTCCGCAAGGATCTGTTTTGGGACCATTGCTGTTTGTCATTTTTATAAATGACCTGGAAGAGGGGTTAGAAGGTTGGGTGAGCAAGTTTGCGGATGATACGAAAGTTGGTGGAGTTGTTGACAGTGAGGAAGGATGTGTCAGGTTACAGCGGGATATAGATAAGCTGCAGAACTGGGCAGAACGGTGGCAAATGGAGTTCAATGTAGGTAAGTATGAGTTGATTCACTTTGGTAAGAGTAACAAAAAGATGGGGTACTGGGTTAATGGTCGGATACTTGGTAGTGTGGATGAGCAGAGGGATCTTGGTGTCCATGTACACAGATCTCTGAAAGTTGCCACCCAGGTAAATAGTGCGGTGAAGGAGGCATATGGCGTACTGGCTTTTATTGGTAGAGGAATTGAGTTCCGGAACCCTGAGGTCATGTTGCAGTTTTATAAGACTCTGGTGCAGCCTCATCTGGAGTATTGTGTGCAGTTTTGGTCGCCATACTATTGGAAGGATGTGGAGGCACTGGAACGGGTTCAGAGGAGGTTTACCAGGATGTTGCCTGGTATGGTAGGAAGATTGTGTGAGGAAAGGCTGAGGCACTTGGGGTTGTTTTCATTGGAGAAAAGAAGGTTTAGGGGTGACTTGATAGAGATGTACAAGATGATTAGGGGTTTAGATAGGGTTGACTGTGAGAACCTTTTTCCACGTATGGAGTCAGCTATTACGAGGGAGCATAGCTTTAAATTAAGGAGTGGTAGGTATAGGACAGATGTTAGGGGTAGGTTCTTTACTCAGCGAGTCGTGAGTTCATGGAATGCCCTGCCAGTAGCAGTGGTGGACTCTCCCTCTTTATGGGCATTTAAGCGGGCATTGCATAGGCATATGGAGAATAGTGGGCTCGTGTAGGTTAGGTGGGCTTGGATCGGCGCAACATCGAGGCTTGTACTGCGCTGTATTCTTCTATGTTCTATGTACATCATGTGGTCCTGGTGAACTTGATTCAACACAGACAAATTGAAAGATGGTCAAGGTTTGTTCCTGATGTATCAAAAATACTCACTATCAAACAAACAAACAAACAAACCAGTCTTTTCCCTGATTCTCCTACATTGATGAACAATTCCACTACTTCTTCTATATCCCCACTGGTTGTGAGACTTGTTTCTTGGTGCATGGTCAGAATATGTGAGTCACGCCTGATCGGTTTACTTCTCTTGTCCTATACCTTTAGAAAAGGCAGAGGTTCCCTGTAAAGTCTGACCAGGTAAACATTCAAAATTCAGGGCAGAAGATAGTAATGGTCTGAGAGTTAGTCACTAAACAGAAAAATATTGGAATGTCTGGTAAAAACAAACAAACATTCACTTGCAGCAATACAATCTCTTTCGCATGAAACACTTCTCTTTTTTTTAGTAGTTTTATAAAAACACAAAAGACACTTATGCCAGTTCTTGCATTTTTAACCACGAGGAGCAAATCCTTTGGCCTCAAATCCCCTTTAATAAAATTTTAATCTGGGTTTAACCTCAAAAGAACAGCCCATTAACCTACAAAGAGTTGCAGAGAAAAAGAAACAAGTGTTTCGGAAATATGTGCTCAAAGAGACTAACCCATTTCAACTCCATCCTACCAAATGCCAGGCCCCCATGCAGCCATGCCCTAGCACACAACTAGAAAACCAGAAATGGTTGTCAGTGAATATTTAACATGGGGTGGAAATTATTTAGAATCGAGAGAAGGGTAGGTGAATATATACGGCAAAACATGTTTCAGGTGAAGAATGCAGCAGGAAGGGATTTGGCTTACCTTGCCTACTTCCTTCGCGAGATGTGCCTTCAGTAAGACTAGGAGTAAAGAGGCAGATTGTGTGCTGGGACCCAGGGCTGCTCTGTATCAGCAGCGTCTGACAGTATTGCACCACATTTGCACAAATCTGAAAAGACAGAAACAAGAACTACTGTTTACATCAATGTACACCCTCAACTGAGTAACCAGAAAATAATAGAAGCTTCTGTCATTTACCAACCATTGCTCCAGTTGTAGTTTAAGATTTCTCTCAACATTCAGTCTTGTGAACTGCAAAAAATGCGATTTAAATAAAGCTGTCTGACACTCCTCGAAATGGAAGTTACTTCTAATGTATGAAGCACTCCAAATGTTTATTAATATTATTTTAGCAGTTACCCACCCACCATATTATTCAATTTTGAAAGGCAAAGCAAAGGAAATCAAGTCCCCATTGGTATTAATTTTATTCACAATTAGTAAACTTAGAAACAGAAAATAAAACAGTAAAATACTTTATTTGTGGATAAGCAGATTTAAAACAATAAGTGCTATATTCAATTTCAATAAAGTCTCCTAGGAAACATCACATTAACAACTGAAACCATAAAATAACCACACTGTCATCCAGATATAGTCTCCTGACATACAGCCAGGAATTTCTAAAGAACCAACTATTTTTTCACATTAATCCCACACAGGTTTTGCAAGGTTAAATGGGACCAAGTGGATAGCTCTTTCCAAACGTAGACCAATGCATGACAGCTGAATGATCTATTTCTGCTCTCAATTTAAAATTGCTTGCACGTCTGAAATAGGAAGATCCTAACACATGCCTCTAAAATGGTGTTGGGTGGGTTGGTTCCCGACAACTGCCAGCAATACAAAATATACTTGTGAAAGTATATCTGCTGTGAAACTGTAAGTCAACATTTACTAACACAGCCAGCTAAGTTGGTTCAAGGTCGGTTGGGATTACAGGGAGCACCAGCAACTATTCACTGTCTTTCTCCACATATTCTGTTCAGACTAAGTGTGCAGCAATGTATCTGTTCTGGGTTAAAAGCTTTAATCATTGTTATTGCTGCACAAACATAAGCTGATAGGAGAATATATCCAATTCTTCAAATGAATGATAGTTGAATGATACAAAAAAAAGTTTACCAACTTTTCTCAAATTCTTCTTCATGTGCCCCTTCTACAAAGCATGAAAGTCTTGCAGTTTTCATAAACAATCTCCTGGATCTGATTTGAAGTTTACCTGTTGCACAGCTAGTTCCATTTCATCCTTCTTGCTCATTCCGCTGACCTGAGTGCCATCCTGTTGTTTCTTCACTTCGTGAAGTCGGTCAGAGCCAGTGAATCGGCTGAGCAAGCCCAAGCACTGGCGCTGGAAATCACAAAAAATACAAATCATCATTGCTGAAAACTGTATTCACTGAACATAAAGTGCCTCTCAGCAAAATGCGACAATACAGTAAAAACAAACAATATGGAATAACACATTTAAATATTCAACAAGTGCAAAACAAGCAAACACACTTTCATGTTAAACATCTTTAAACCTGTCACAAGCAAAATATTAAATATTGTTCTCAACATATAAAGTATTGAGCAGATGGAATCAGGGCATGAGATGAGCCAGAGGGCAGTCTTCAATACACCTGGAAAAGCACAAACGTCAGTCTAGGTTTCCTAGTGATACTGTTGAAAGTCAGGATACTCTGATCACAATCCAAAGCATGGCTAGCGCTAATGTGGTGTTACAGACTGAGTATTTGGGTGGAGTAAGTATCATTGAATATGCAGTGAGTGTTCAAACGTCCGAACAGAACTGAGTAAATTCAGTTTAACAGGGTTCTCAAGCAATAGCTCCTGGGTTCACATGAATCTGTACAGACAGTGCTGATCTCTGAGCAGTGGGAGATGAATCACAGCAAGCCACAGAGTTTTGAAGTGCACTGAATACAATAGGAATATGTAACATTGTTTGGCACAGCAAAATCGCAGAAATGACAGACAATTTGCGATAATTAGTTGGCATTTCTGTACAAGAAATGTTAATGGACAGCAGAGATATTCCCATTGCTTTCTTTCTTCAAACAACGTTTGAGATCATTTATGTTCAGTTGAATCTCTAAAATGGGCAGCTGGAGCCTTTTTTTTTTAAAAACGTTACCACGACACAACCATCTCGCCAAAGGACAATAATGAACTGCAGAATCAAACTGTAGGTTCTGAACTAGAGTGCTAAATAAGTCAAACAGCAAAAAGCCAAAAAAAAAATGCAGGGAAGGTGAAAATGTAGTTCCAAGGAGAGAGTGAAACATTTTAAAATACAAATTTAAATACCTGGAAACGCCCAATTTGACCCTGAAGTTCCATGGTAGTCCCATCATTACCATCCATTTCTATCACTCTTATCACACCTGAAAATAAACATACATTACAACCAATACTCTCCTCCTCTCTTATGAATACCTCAATTGTTAAGGCTATCCAGGATCCACAGGCAATATCTAGTACATTGCCCGCACTCCTTTTGTAAAGTTGGAATGTATTGTCAACAAGTCAATTGGCCACAAAAGGCACATGTGGCCCCTACTCCTGAAAGTGAAGGACGTGCTAAATCAACTTTGTTAGTAATGGTTGAGAGATGAATCAAAAGTTCCCACCAGGTTTTAGTATGGGAATAGAAAAGCTCAAGTCACTGTATCAACTTGCTTGTTGAGCCTAATTATAGAATTTCAACAGCAATCTCTGGTGAGATTGACTGAGCACAGATTACAACTCAAACTGAGGACTATGGCCCCTGTCACTTAATACCAGAATAATTGATGCCCTCATCACCCAGGCCATCAGGGTAAAGAATTGACGGTTAGTGGCGAAATCTGCAGAATCTGAAACCTAAGGCACAGACGTGAAATGAACAGGCAAACAACCAAGGAAAAGTCTTGGAACAAGTACAGTTCTTACATTACCATTTCTTACCTGGTAAAGCTGCCTTGCTTATGATGCCTGTCAAAAGTGCCAACTCCTTCAGGGACGTTGCAGTTAACTCCTGGCAGCGCAGGATAGCCTGGATGGGATCTGAATGGGCAATTAGAAACTGCAGCACCTGCAGGGAGGGAAAAAAGACCATTCCAGTCTCTCCTACAAGGAAAAACACCCTTTCAGCATTCACCCGGTTTTCTTAGGATCTTAAATTTCAATGAAATCACCTTTTATTCTTTAAGCTCTCAGGATATAGTCCTAGCTTGTCCAACCCGTCCTCATAACATGGCCAAACTAAGTTGAGCTGCATGGTCTTTTACCTGGGTAGAGGAATCCAGAACGAGAGGGTATAGGTTTTGAGTGAGAGCGGAAAAGTTTAAAAGGGATCCTTCACATGGAGCATGCATAGACTGAGCTGCCAGAGGAAATGGAGGAGGCTGGTACAATTACAACATTTAAGAGGCATTTGGATGGGTATACGAATAGGAAGGGTTTAGAGGGATTTAGGACAAGTGCTAGCAAATAGGATTAAATTAATTTAGGATATCTAATCGGCATGGATGAGTTGGACCAAAGGGTCTGCTTCTGTGTTGTATGTCTCTGACTCTGCCCTGGAATGCTCCTTACAAACACGTTTACATCCACTCTTAAATAAGGAGCACAAAACTGTGCACATATGCTAGATGCAGTCTCACTAATACACTGTACAAACTGCAGCTAAACATCCCTACTTTTACACTCCACTCCCCTTGTAATAAACAACATTATTACATCACCTGGTGGACCTTTTTGATTCATGTACCAGGATATTGTGATCCCTCCATATCTTGGAGTTCTAGTTCACTAATTTGCTGCTTTTCTATTCTTCCTACTAAAGTAGACAAGCTCATATTTACTCACATCATGTGATCTACTGAATATTGCCCAGTCACCTACTCAACCCTTTACGACTGTATGCCTGGAGTCAAATGGAGGCAATTTGCACACAGCAAACCTCCACAAACAGCAGCATAATCACCAGGTAAACTTCAGTAATGTTGATTAAGAGGAAAATATTACACCAGAGAGAATTCGCTCTCTCTCCTTCAAATTGTCAGAGGATCTTTCACATCATCTGCAGAGCAAAATGACTCACTCAAACGACACTCCCTCAATATTTCACTGAAGTATCAGCTGAGAAGATCAGGATTCAAGTCCCACACTAGAGATTAGAGATAAAATTAAGTACATTGAGCCATGGCTGATACTCATTTCAGCTAAACAGCCAGCTCGGCTGCTACAGGATCATACATCAGATTTGAAACAGATGTATTTTATTTTTAATGAAGATTTATGAATGCCTTTCACATGTCTGATTTTTTCTTCCACTGAATTTTTATCCTCAAATGCAATTCTGCACTCTAAAAGAATTTTTTTCTGGTGTGTTCCTCCACAAGGTGCCAACCATTGGCTATTGGCGCAGTGAGAATGCTTCCTCCATGAGGCTATGCAGTGAGTGCCAGCAAGCTATTAGACCATGGAGGCATCACAAATGAGAGAGAGTGCCGAGAATGAGTGCTAAAATATTGTGCTTTAACAATTAAGCACACTCTTACACTTCACTGCGTGGTTGATCAGAAAGTTGTTGTTGTTTCTGGACGAGTTACCTGTGCCGCAGCCAACTGGTGCTTCCCCATACTGGAGGTCAATATCACCTGGCAAAGTTGAAGAGCTGGGAGCAGAATCTGGTGATACCGTTCCACAGGGGCCGGGATAAATCCTGATGGGTCTCTTATACAAAACATACTGTGGAAGAAGAAAACATGCTAAAGGTACTGTATTGAAGTGGCCTAGTAATGACTTAGAAGAAAATATGCATAGCATACTGAAGTGAAGGAGGACCGTACTGCATCTATACTTATACTCAAAGCACTCCCGTCTTCTACAATGAAGATTTGAGTGACCAATCATGTTAAAACAGCAAAATTCCTTGGTTAACACATCGAAAAGCCATTCAGCTGCAAGTGGTTCCAGCTGGTAACACGGTTTATCCAGAATGCACCATTACTCAAGATTGGCTGAGAGAGGTATCTCAGTTCAAGATTCAAATGCAGGCATTTCTAGTCAAACAGATGGACTGGTTTACTCTCAGGTGTTACTCTTTGATGCTCTGGGGTCTTCTAGCCAATTGTGACTGAAGTCAGCAGACTCCAGACAGGCCAGAAATTGACCAGGCTTCTGACGGACGTGATGGCTAATTACAACATACTGTGGTACATTTACTCATCAGGCATTGATTGGATCAGTGGCATTCATTGATTTCAGAAACAATGTCTACAGTTTACTGTGGGAAGCCAAAAATATTCATTCTCTCACTCACTTTGTTTTACATGGAAATATTCATTAATGTTGCAAAGATTTAACTTTTTTTTTATATGCAAGGAACTATTTTCTAAATGCGGAGAAAATTCAGAAATCTGAAGTGCAAAGGGATTTGGGAGTCCCAGTCCAGCTTTCTCTTAAGATTAACTTGCAGATTGAATTGGTAGTTAGGAAGGCAAATTCAATGTTAGCATTTATTTCAAGAGGAAATTACAGGAATGTACTTTTGAGGCTTTGAGAGGCTCTGGTCAGACCACATTTAGAATACTGTGAGCAATACTGGGTCCCATTTCTCGGGAAGGATGTACTGGCCCTGGAGTGGGTCCAGAGAAGGTTCACAAAAATGGTCCCTGGAATGGAAGGCTTAACACATGAGGAATGTTTCAGGACTCTGGGGTCTATTCTCGATGGAGTATAAAAGTATAAGGGAGAGATCTAATTGAAACTTACAGAATGCTGAAAGGTCTGGACAAATTAGACACTAGGAAGATGTTTCCATTGGTCGGAGAGACTAGGACATGAGGGAACAACCTTAGAGTAAAGGGAATATCCTTTAAAACGGAGATGAGGAGAAACCTTTTCAGTCAGAGAGTGGTTAATCTATGAAATTCATTGCCAAGAAGGCTGTGGAAGCCAGGTCATGGAGTATATTTAAGACAGAGATAAATGGGTTCTCAATTGTCAAGGAGATCAAAGATTACAGGGAGAAGGTGGGAGAAATGGGGCTGAGGAACGTATCAGCCATGAACGAATGGCCTAATTTCTGCTCCTATGTCTTACAATCTTATGGTCTAAATGCGAGGTCTTGAGCCCAGATTCCATATCCACTCCCAAATATTCACGCTGACAATCTGAGCTTGCAGAGAGCCAGCACTGCAGAACCGAAATGTACTGCTGCTCACAGACCAAAGAAATGTCACTAGTTTTACTTTTATATGTACGTATTTATCTTTTATTCTTTCACAGGATAAGGAAGTGACTGGTTAGGCCCACATTTATTACCTGTCCAGGAATTAGCTTGCGCTTATTACCTGTGTGACTCAGTTTCAGGCCGGTGATCATAGACCTGGCACTGGGACAGGCGCACAATAATGCCTGCTGTCAGAAGTTCCAAAGATCCATGATGGTTCTTGGCCACTCTCGTCAAGAAGGCCTAGTGAATATAATAAACAACAAAAACTTAATGCTGTCAATAAAAATGGTTGCAAGGAGAAAGATTTAGTTGGTGCGAAAAATTCAGCTGAAATGGTATGCAAGAACGAACACAACACATTAACTAGAAACCCGAAGGATTGGCTTCTGCCTACCATGTACACTCAGACTAAAAATGGCCAAATGTACGTCATTGTAGATTTTAATATTGATATACTTCTTCATTTAATTAATTACTACAAGTGAATGAGTTTCTTATCAATTGTGCAATAGGGCTCAAGAGATTAAAGTTAAAAATCACAACACCAGATTATAGCAACAGGTTTATTTGGAAGCACTAGCTTTCAGAGCACTGATCCTTCATCAGGAAGGATCAGCTCTCCGAAAACTAGTGCTTCCAAATAAACCTGTTGGACTATAACCTGGTGTTGTGTGATTTTTTTAAACTTTGTCCACCTGAGTCTAACACCGGCATCTTGAAATCTAGATTAAAGTAGTCCAATTTCATTTTTCACTCATATCATAGTGGTCACTTTGGTAGAATATCAGGAAAAATGACCTGCTACTGGACTAATAATCAAAATGAGCTAAAATCCCAATGTAATGGTTTGAAAATTAAAAGGCAGTTTTAAAAAAAAATCTAGAAAAGAAAGCCTACATCAGTAAAAATGACCATACAGCACTGAAATGCTGAAAACCAATGACCATCTCCCAACCAAGTCCTGAATGCCAATCAGAACACAAGCCAAAAACAGAAACTGCAAAGCTGAGGCATAAACATCAGCAATGGTGCATGAGGGGTCAGGTTAACTGAATAAGGAAACTGATATGTAACCTATGATCCAGATTAAAACTCTCTTACTGATAGATCTTTACCATAATTGTAATGAAATGCTTAATCATTTTCAAAGGCTGACATTGCAAATAATATTCTCTTATTATGTTCTCCATTATGTTTCTTATTTAGCCAATTGGTACCAATTAACCACAGGATAATGTTGAGGAAGCCAATGTATTTGACATGGGAGATATGGTTTATTGACACTCAAATGGGTAAAGTTGCCATGACTGGAGCTGCATTACTGATTACAGAGAATGTCACAGCCTCACTGAGAGCGGACACGTCATGGAGGGCTCATCAGTGAGTCCATATGGGTGGGCGTCAGGAAGAAAGTTTATGTTATAGGTTTCCAAATAGCCAATGAGAGCTGGTGGTACACATCTGTAGGCAGATCATGGAAAGATACATTTTTTTTAAAAAAAAATTGTTGTCGTGGGTGATTTTAACTTCAATATTGACTGGGACTCCCTTAGTGCCTGGAGCTTAGATGGGACAGAATTTGTCAGGTACATCCAGAAGGTTTCTTGAAACAATATGTAGATAATCCAACTAGGGAAGCAGCAGTACTAGCATTTCCCAACCTTGCGTTGGGAAATGAGCCTGGCCAAGTGATTGAAGTTACAGTGGGGGAGCATTTTGGGAATAGTAATCACAATTCCGTGACATTTAAGATAGTTATGGATAAGGATAAGACTGGTTCATGAGTCAAAGTACTAAATTGGGGAAAGACTGTTTGACAGTAAATTCACATCTGACATACAGGAGCCTTTTAAAGATCAGTTGATCAGAGTTCAGGACCAACATAATTCAGGAACCCTGGATGAAAAGATATATTGAAAGTTTAATCAAAAAGAAAAATGAAGCATATGTAAGGTTTAGGAAACTGAAATCAGACATAGCTCTTGAGGAAAGGAAATAAAGCAGGAAATCACTTATAAAAGGAATTAGGAGGAATAGAACAGGCCATGAGATGTCCATGGCAAGTAGGATTAAAGGAGAATCCCAAGACATTTTATATGCATATGAGGAGCAAGAGGGTAACTAGGTCCACTCAAGGACAGACTATGATCAGGCAGAGAATAGAGGGATATGGACCATATGCAGACAGATGGGATTAGTTTAGAATGTTATCATGGTCAGCACAGACATGGTGGGCGAAAGGGACCATTTCCTGTGTTGTACTATGTTCTATATACACCTGTAGTAACTAATGCCTTACTGTAATGCTTGGATCAGGGTCTGGAACCTGAAATTGTAATGTGTCCTATTCTCACTGTTGACAGCTATTATCTGAAGACAATTCAATCCCATTAGGGAGCCAACGGAGCAGAAGAGAGGCCATACACACACACACACACACACACACAAAAAACTTGCCATCTTGGATTCATAAAGGTATAAGGCTTTCAGTAACGGTGGTTTGGGACTGAGCATGCTCTGAAGGACGGGGTCATCCTGGACCAAACTATCTGTTAGAGTTTTGAGGTAGCCGCTGTTGGAAAGGTAGTACAGCCACTGTTGGTGTTTGTCAATAGCCACAATCCGATCCAGCACGGCCAGCGCCAGCATCTGAAACAGAAAAAAAAACAATTTATCAAAAAGAGTCCTGTCGGGCAGTGGTGAAATAAGTTCATGGATTAGAGACACAGGTCTAAGTGTCACTTCAGTTCAACCCTCCTCAGGACAAAGCAAACAGTGCATAGTTGACACAGGTTCACCTCAGATGGAAAGAAGGTGCTTTATAACTTTGATCACTTGGACTGGGCTTCATTAAGTAAAACAGCAAAGAGGATCAGAGAGCAATTTTCAGCTTTTTTTGGAATTAGTGTATCTAGTTTTTCATCTCTCAGAAGATCACATGGTTTTAGGTGGGATTAAGAGTATACGCTATGTTGGACATGGCATCACAGTTGTGGAGGGCAAGCTGTAAGGATTACAGGGCTTATTCCTGTTATTCACCTCGTAAACCTGTCAGAGATTCCTTTTGTCCATTTTCACCCAGATCAAGGAAGGTGACATGGACTGTGTGTACCAGCAGCTGTCTGGAACCATAACCTGAGAAGTCATTTCTTCTCCATGGCCCAAGAATCAAGGAGGATGTCACAGGCATCACAGCAAAGTCCAACAATTACTATCCACACATTATGGTAGGAAACATGAAGCAGCAATCTGGAACCCAGGTTGTCTTTCCCTTCCTAATCACAAGGTGCTGCAAGGAACAGCAATGTCCTTTCTGCCACCCTGGATAAGATTTGTTAATTGGGCCGAGAATGGGAATTATTTGCATTTGTTGAGTCGCTATCTAGGCCCATATAGATTGCTGATCCCCAGTTATCCCAGACAAGGTGGTGGTGGTGAGCTGCAGCAAACCTTAAGGTCAATGTATACCCACAATGCACCAAGGAAGGGTACTCTAGGGCTTTGACCCAGCAACAGTGAAGGATCCACAATTTACTTCCAACAGAGAACACCACGTGGTTTGGAGGAGAACTTTCAGATGCTGGTGTCCCAGGTATTTGCTGCCCTAATCCTGAAAAGTGATATAGGTGGCTGTTTGAAAGGTTTTATGGAAGGATCCTTAGTGAAGTACTGCAGTACCTCTCATAAATGTAGCACACTGATGGCTCAGTACATCGGTGATGAAGGTGGTTCTCAATCAAATGGGCTACTTTGTCCTGGAAGGTGTCAAGTTTCCTGGGTGTTATTTGTGCAGCACTCATCCAGACAAGTGAAAGGTATCCATGACAAGGCTATCTTGCACCTTGTCGATGGCTGACAGGTTCTGGGGAGAGTAGCTCTGACCTATTCTTGTATTCAAGGTATTTATATGGCTGGTCCAGTCTGTGGAATAGGAAGGGGTGATGGTTGGAGATGCTCATTGTCTAGTACTGAAGTAGCAAAGAACATTCATGCCACACATCAGTCTAAGCCTCAATGTTATCTAAGTCTTGCTTCAGTACATGTAAAGTTACAAACAGAACTAAACATTGAGCAATTGTAAGCAAGCATCCCCACTTCTGGGAGAGGGAAGGTCATTACTGAAGCTACCAAAGATGGTTGGCCAAGAATACTAACCTGAGGAACTCTTGCAGTGATGTCCTGAGACAGAAGTGATTCACCTCCAACAACAACTACCTTTGTTTGTACTACTTTAACTAAACTGCTGGAATTGAGCTCTTTAGTCCATTATTTGGAGCAAGGTTGTATTAAGATCAGGAGCTGCATAGTCCTTGCAGAACCCAAACTGAACACTAATGTGTAGAGATTACTCCTTACCAACGAAGAGTAGTTATTCCTTTGCACGTGCTGTTTCATAGAACATATCATTGCCTGCTATCACTTTGCTGTCGATCAAGACAGTAGATTGGTAGGACATTACTGGTCAGGGTGAATTTGTCCTGTTTTCTTGGAACAGGACAGACCTGGCCAACCTTTCAGAGTTAGGTAGATCACAGTGCATGGTTCAGAGTACACCTACTTTTAAAGCAAGTCCTTAGTGCTATTGCTGGAATATTATCAAGACCGTTGCAATACCCAGTGCCTTCAGCTGTTTCTTGATATGTCATGGAGAGATATTAGTTTAAGACTAGCATCTGTGATGCTGCAACCCCAGAGGACCAGGACTTCTGGATGAAGACGGATGCAAATACTCCAGCCTTCTCTTTTGCCTTGCCATGCTGGGCTTCCCCATTGTTAAGGATGGGGATATTAGCCAGCCACCTCCTACTGTGAGATGTTTAACTGTGCACCACCATTCACAACTGGAGAGAGCAGACTGCAGAGAGGAGACCAGATAGTTTGGTTATGGATTGGTTACTCCGAATGAATATTGCTTCCACTGTTTTCACACAAGTGTCTTATGTTGTTACTTCATCAGGTTGATACTCATTTTAGGCATGCCTTGTGCAGCTCCTGGCACGTACTCCTTCACTCTCCACTGAACTAGGGTTGATCCCTTGGCAAAATGGTAATGGGAATATGCCAAGCCATGAGGTGACAAATAATGGGCGAAAATAATTCCGCTGCTGCTGATGACCTACAGCATCTCATGCATGCACAGTTTTCAGTTGTTACATCTGCTTGAAGTCTGTCCTGGTCAACAACAATACTGCACAGCATGATAAAGGCATCCTGAACACGAAGACTGAACTTCATCTCCACAAGGACTGTGCAGTGGTCACTCCCACTAATACTTTCATTGACAGATGCATGTGACAGAGAGACAAGCAAAGATAAAGTTAAGCAGATTTCTAACTTGGTTCCTTCACCACTTGCTGCAGACTCAGTCTAGCAGCTATGTTCTTCAGAATTCAACCAGGTTAGTCTCCAGTAGTACTCCCGAAAATCTCTTGGTGACAGGCATTGAAGTCCCTCACCCAGAGTATATTCTGCATCCTCAGTGTTTCCACAAAGCAATGTTCAACATGGAGCACTGAGGATTCATCAGAGGAACAGCAGTAGGCAATAAGTGGCAAGAGATTTCCTTGCCCATATTTGACCTGGTACCATGAGACTTCATTGATCCAGAGTCAATGTTGAGGACTCCTGGGACAAGCCCATCCCTCCTAAGTTTACCGCTATGCTTCCACGGCTGATGTGTGTCTTGCCGGTGGGATACAATATGGATACTGATGGTGTTACCTGGTAGGTTCTGTAAAAGGTATGAATCATTATAATTATGTAAGGCTGTTGCTTGAACTGTCTTTGAGACAGCTCTGGATTAGAGTGGTGCTGGAAAAGCACAGCAGTTCAGGCAGCATCCGAGCAGGAAAATCTATGTTTCAGGCAAAAGCCCTTCATCAGACTCCTGATGAAGGGTTTTTGTCCAAAACGTCGATATTCCTGCTCCTCGGATGCTGCCTGAACTGCTGTGCTTTTCCAGCACCACTCTAATCCAGAATCTGGTTTCCAGCATCTGCAGTCATTGTTTTTACCTTTGAGACAGCTCTCCCAATGTTGGAACAAGCCCCACAGTAGTTAGAAAGGAGGACAGTGCAGGTTTGAAAGGACTGGGTTTGCTATCATTGTTTCCTATGCCTCTGTTGATGCCAAGCAGTCCACTTTTCTTTAGGCTTTGAAGTTAAGAGTTAACCACATTGCTCTGGAGTTACATGATTTTATTGAATTCAAATTCTGCCATATGCCACTGTGGGAATTGAACCCATACCTCCAGAACACTAGCCTAAGATTTTGAATTACTTGCCTTCTGACAATACCATCACATTACCTCCTCCCCTACATACTACAAGATGTAAAGAACTACTAAACCTATTGGAAGTCTCCATCCCAGCTTTCAGAGGTCAAGATCTTTTTGATATGGAAGTCATAAAGGAATGTTGAAAATGAAATTTTCAAACATTTGCTTTTTAATGAAACACAAGTTACCTCACATGCATACTGTAAATGAATGAAATGTCAGTGTAATGTGGAAGAATCTAATACTGGAATATCGTAACTCTGAGTATTGTATGTGTGCAGATGTTCATACTTACTCGCCCGATTTCATGGCCGTCACAAGCATCTCGACAAACAACCTCCATCAGTGATGCCCCATAACTCTCTATGATATTCATATTGTCTTTTTGAAGTTTAGTGTACTCATCCTCTGGAGCAGTTAGTCTCTCCCACATGGTTTTCTGCCCTGTACCATTCCAAATAAAAACAAAAACACATATCAAATGGACAAACTCTTTACAAACGAGTCCGATTAAAATTTAACCCTCTAACTTGGAGCAGTTTCGTGACCCATCAACTCTAGGACATATCTACTCTAGGATTTATCAACAAGATAGTGTTTTTAAAAAGGCCTGTGCACTTGTGCAGAATGAACTACTGCAGCATTACAGCATTTGAATGTTCTCCACCATTTACTTTTGCCATAGGTACCTGATATGTCCTCCCAAAGTCTGATTGAGTGTTTCAAAACTTGTCAACTCATGATGATTCATCCTGGAATCTGACCACAAATGAAATCTGGATCTCTACAGTCTCCTCACTGTAGAGGGGAATAATTCCTCAAAGCTGTGCCAACACAACTTGGACTGGAATTATCTTGGTATGGCAGGGACCATAATGATGATCCTGAGAGCCAGTAACAATCCTGGCCAGTTGTGGAACACCAGACCATATTTTCTGACGGTCCGGCAAATAAACAGTTACCACTGGAACTCATGACAAATAAACAGAGTTACTTGGAGTTGTCGTCACTGCTGGGGCTATATCCTTGAATACATAGCCATTGGAGTAGACAACTCTCCAAAACAAATATGTGGGGTTTCAGGATACCAAGGTAGTCAGAACCTGGCATGCATAGAGTGGGCTGCTGCAGGGCTGGCCCACGATGGGTCCCTGCACAGGCCAAAGTGTCTGAATAGAAGTGTCTGTTTCTCTTCCTCCCAACCAACTATAAGTCAACAGGGAGGCCACCAGAGTTCATTAGGAGCTTCTGCAATGTTTCACTGGTACAATGGCAGCTGTGGCAGGAAGGGGCCCTTAATTGTCTTTTCGATGAGGGCTATCCACCACTTTCCTCGCTGCTGGTAAAGTATCATAATGACAGGAAAACAAAAGACATTCGACAACAAAGCTGTATATTTCACAGGCCCCACGATCTTCAGGTTGGCCGTTAGGAAGCTGTTAAAATACAGGCCTTGGAGTGCAGTGGAGCTGACAGGCCAAAGAGAAGATATAGGAAACATTTGTACAGGCCCAAAGAAGACAACTAAAACTGAAGTGGGATGTTAGAAGACACAGGATTGAAGTATAAAGATTACATTTTGTGTAAAATATATAAATCTTGAACAGGTAACTGTCCCCATACATCTGATTATTATCAGATTCCATCCTGAATCTGTTAATTTATGTGATTTTAATCAGAGAAACATGGAGACTATTTATTTTGGAAAGACCAATCAGGGCAGGACATATACACTAAATGGGAAAGCCCTGGAGAGTATTACTGAACAAAGAGATCTTGGAGTGCAGGTTCCGGTTCCTTCAAAGTGGAGGAGTCACAGGATAGTGAAGGCAGCATTTGGTATGTTTTTCTTTTTTGGTCAGAGCACTGAGTATTATAGGAGTTGGGAGATCTTGTTGCAGCTATACAGGGCATTGGTTAGGCCACTTTTGGAATATTGTGTGCAGCTCTGGTCTCCCTCCTATAGGAAAGATGTGAAACTTGGAAGAGTTCAGAAAAGATTTACAAGGATGTTGCCAGGGTTGGAGGGTTTGAGCTAGAGAGCTGAATGGGCTGGGGCTGTTTTCCCTGGAGCATCAGAGGCTGAGGAATGCCATATGGAGGTTTATAAAATCATGAGGGGCATGGGTAGGATAAATAGACAAGATCTTTTCCCTGGGATGGGTGAGTCCAGAACAAGAGGGTATAGGTGAGATGGGAAAGATTTAAAAGGGACCTTATAGAGGGTGGTGTCTGTATGGAATGAGCTGCTAGAGGGAGTGGTGGAGGCTAGTACAATTACAGCATTGAAAAGGCATCTGGATGGGTATATGAATAGGAAGGGTTTAGAGGGATGTGGGCCAAGTACTGGCAAATGGGACTAGATGAATTTGGGATATCTGGTCAGCATGGATGTGTTGGATTGAAAGGTCTGTTTCTGTGCTGTACATCTATGATTGATTGAGGTACTTCTGTGACTGTGTAGGACAGAACTGTCAACCAGAGCTCCTATTCTTCATAAGTGTTTCGTGACCTTTGTTGGAAAATCTGTTCACACACTTCATGGAAAAGCAAGATTGGGGCTTGCTGATAATACCCCTCCATTGTCAAGCAGATTAGGTTTGCCCACCAGTGGTAATTTTGTCAAGAAAGTAGTCATTTGGATACGGTTTGTCATTTGAATTCAAGCAATTGAAAGAAAACAAGAAAAATTCACTTCAGAAGAATAAGACTATGGTGAGTTGATGATACACTATCCTTTCACTTTTGGATTACAGGATTATATCCAGCTAGGACTGGTAAAATATTTATAGTTTGTTCTGGGACTGGACAGAGTGCTTTATTCTACATGGTTTGTACTGTAAATGATCTGAAAGTCACTGATGGAACATAGAGCGAAACACAAAAGGTACCATTCATTAATTCCCTCAAACAAATTAACAGAAAAGGAGGAAAATGATCAAAAGTGCTAATATAAACTTATATTCAAATCATTATATAATTACATACCTGTTTCCAGTGTGTCTGGTTCATCTGGTTTCTGACTCATCTGTAGATAGTATAAAAGCGCTCCATACAGGTGTGCTCTTACACGCTGGAAACCCCCACCTAGCAGCAACAATGCAAGCGTTAGCTCTTTTCTCCATCAGTCACATTATCATAAGATACAGGAATAGGAGCAGGCCGTTTAGCCCATTGTGACCACTCTGCCACTTAATAAGGTCATGCCTAATATAAAATATTGCAGATGCTGGAGTTAATGTTTCAATACGACATTATTCTTATTCATTCTTTGGACATGGCTAATAGCCCAGAAGGCACTTAACAGCCAACCACGTTGCTGTGGGTCTGGAGTCAGATGCAGGTCACAGCAGACTAGGTGAGCATGACAGAATTCCTCCTCTCAGGGCATTAGTGAAGCAAGTAGGTTTTACAAGAATTGACAGTGGTTACATGGCAGCCATTAGGCCAGCTTTTTATCCCAGATTTTTATTAAATACAAATTTCACTTTGTGCAATGGTGGAATTTGAATCAATGCCTCCAGAATATTAGATTGAATTAGTGATGCAGCAAAATTATCATTGTACCCACATCTCTCCACAAGTTCCTGAGCAAAACCATGGACTTGGACTTGCTTTTTTCTTTTCATTACAGCTGATCTGTTGGGGCCTCAACTTGTTTCCTGTCTGTCTCCAATAATCCTCTCCGATCAAAAATCCTTCTATCTCAGCCATCAATATATTTAATGTTACCCTAAGGTAACTGGGCACTAATATAAAATAATCAATAACAAGCCAAAGAAGGAACCTGATGGGAATTTCTTCAGAGAGGTGAAAGTGTCGAACATTCTGCAAATAGGCTAATTGCGACATACGTCATAGAAAGCAATTAAGCGAGACTTGATGCATTCATGAGGCAGAAAAGATTAAAGACATACGAGAGCAAGCTAGTAGTAATTAGCGTACATCAAGCTTCACCTGAAGTAGAAACCTTGATGGAGCAGGCAATGGATTATATCTAATACTTCAATAAGATATCATGTAAGAGAAACTATATTAAAACAATTTAGGGCATGCAAACTAAGGACAAAGCCAGATGTTGACACATTGCTCCAAACTTTATTCAGCAAAGCAAAGAATGGGTGACTTTACCAATGTGGGAGCAGTGACATGAGAGAATCCTACAAGTCCCTCTAGTGGTCTAGCTTGTTAATGACATAACATGTATATGCTTTCAAACACCAAGTCACCATACTGGAGAGGGAAGAGGCAAATGACTTGTGGTAACTTAACCGGAGTCATCACGCCTCAGGTGGCAGACAGGTTGAGAAGAATCCTTCATGATAATTTCACCCAATGCAGTAAGTGAACTCACATTGTTAGCATCACTCTGCATTACAAACCAGCCATCTAGCCAAGTGACCCAACCGACCTAACTACCTTTACATTGAATCTACTGTTGGAGAACAATATTCAGTATCTTCAGTAACAATAAACAATGTATGCCTGTTACAATTGTACCCACAACCAGCTTATGTGGATCCTGACAGTGGACATTAAAAGCAGTGCAAAGTCAATGGAATACATAACACAGCCTTCATGGCCAACGGTCTGCATCCTCACATGCATACAAAAATCAAACTTCCCATGATTTTGGGAGACTTTAGCATAGTGGTATGAGGTCAGGCACAAATTCAAATTTAGTCACAGAAAATTTAAATGCAATCATTAAATCTGGAATTATAAAGCTCTTCTAAGAGACGATATCAATGGCAAACATTATTGACGTAAAAATCCATCTGGCTCACTAATGTCCTTTAGAGAAGGAAACTGCTGCCCTCACCCAGCCTGTGCTAAATGTGACTCCAGACCCACAATACGATTGACTCTTAACTTGTCTCTGAAATGGTCTGACAAATTTTCCTGGCAATGTCCACATCCCATGAAATAATTTTTAAAAAGTGTGTGTCCAAAGTTGGCAAAGCCATGAATGCAGACTAAAAACTCAATAGAAAGTGTTCAATTATTAGGAGTTTAAATTAGCTCACTACATAAAAATACACACAGGCATGGGCTCTTTCAGTACCGTAACAACCTTATAACCTCCTGTGCTAAAGAGACACGAAAGGAACAAAAGTCAGGGCACTGACGCTCGATCTCAATCCTGCAACATCTCTTTGTAAAGTCTTTCATAAAAAAGAGGACTAAGAGAAGGTCTGACAAACCTTGAGCTTTTCCCACCCATCAATTAGATCATGGCCATTCGGTACATGAAGTCTATCTCCATTGATTCCATATTCTTTACCTAATAGCAAATTCTAATTCAACAACAGTGGTTAGCATTGCTGCCTCACAGCGCCGGAGACCCAGGTTCAATTCCCGCCTCAGGCGACTGACTGTGTGGAGTTTGCACGTTCTCCCAGTGTCTGCGTGGGTTTCCTCCGGTTTCCTCCCACAGTCCAAAGATATGCAGGTCAGCTGAATTGGCCATGCTAAATTGCCCGTAGTGTTAGGTAAGGGGTAAATGTAGGGGTATGGGTGGGTTGCTTTGGCGGGTCGGTGTGGACTTGTTGGGCCGAAGGGCCTATTTCCGCACTGTAATGTAATCTAATCTAAAACCCTCGACCACCAGCCTCAATCACTTCTTTAGGAGAGAGTTCTAGATTTCCATTCACTGACCATTTAGTTAACAAGTGGCTTTTGACATCACTTCTGAATGATCCAAATCTAACTTAAGTGGTGTGCCTCTTTGTACTGTACTCCCCCACAATAGGAAATAATTGTTGCATCGATAGCTAATCAGTTAACTCCCACACCAGTGGTGATGTTAAACTGATGGAAATGCAAAGACAAACCAAAAATATTGTACAGAATTCAGCTTACTGCTCCATGTCCTACAGTTAAGACTAAACAATGGTACCACTTTCATTGGGACCCACCAGTTCGAAGAATGAAATCCAAGAGTTTCCTGAGGATGATGTGAAGAGAAGAGTCTCCAATCGAGGCAAAGCCAGCCGTTACCTCAGCCGCTGATGTGGTGCTGCCATCGAGGAAGGTGACGTGATGGGAGTGGTTGCTGAGTGCCTGTTTCTGCTCACTGCGGACCGACTGGCTGAGGTGAGCAGTGAGAGTGAATACTGCCCCAGCCACCACAGGCATGAGCTCCTGGGCAGCCTCCTCTGTGAGGATCTAAGGGGAAGAGAGGCAGAGGTGAACAAAGCTGTCAGACGACACAGGACTAATACTTTACCTTCTCCAATATGTGCTCCCGAGCACCTCTCTACAATCTCTTATTACACCTCAATTTGTTTTATCCTGTCTTTCCTTGGTTTACAATCCTTTTTGTCAGACACCCAAGTGACTTGACTATCTTTCTCCCTTCAGCTATTCACACACTATTTGCATATGTCTTTTTAAAATTTCTCTCAATTCCTTTTTGTTGCCAAGAAATGTAGTTTCTACCATTTAGCAACTTTGTTTTCAACTCAAATATTTCATAGGTCAATTCATTTCTTTATCAGTGTGACCTCATTTTTTCTGAAGTGTCCCATCTCCTCTTCTGCTCTTTTTGATTTGCTGTAGCAGGTTCCAGTTTCAAGGAACAGTTAGAAGTGTCACTTCTTTCTTTGATCTATTCTAAATCCACAAAGAATGCTGAGTGATCACTTGGTACCTTTTATACAGATAAACTGAAATAATCTGGCAACATGCTGTATACTCCATAAATGGACTCTGCTCACGGAGCAGGAGATATTCCGAAACCATCTGGGAGGCTGGAACAACCGAGTACAATTCTTGACATTGAAGTGAGAATCTCCCCTCTTTCAAGGTTAGGTTGACCCAAACTAGAAATCTGATATTCCAAGAGCTGAGCCTTATCTGCCTATGGCCAGAATAAAACAGAGACCAAACAGCCACATTCTTGTCTCTTCGCTGATCATACAAGAGGCTAATGTACCAAAGTGTTGTAGAGAGAGGAGAAAAAAAACAATCAATAGACTACAGCCTATTGAAAACATATGTCATCATGGGGTCATTTACAACACGGAAGGCATTCAGCCCGAGTCAGTGTCAGCTCTCAAAGAACAATTAAGCTTGTTTTATTCCTTTGCCTATTATCCCCATAGACCAAATACCCAACCTTTTAAAATCACTGATCACCTCTGGTGCAGTGCACTGATAGGTTGAGTAGTGAGTACCTATCATTACCACTCATTCTAAAATTTATCTTCTTCACATTACATCTAATGGCTGACCCAAAACTTTAATGTTTGCATCCCCTAGCCATTATGTTATTGGCTAATGAGCCCAGTTCTTCCCATGACCAGCTTTGCAGACTTGTCACAACATTTATACCTCTAACAAATCTCCCCTCAATTTCCTTTGCTACAAGAAAAAACAGAGCTTGACAACCCAAATTTATTGCTTAAGAACTCCTAACTGTAGAACATCCTTTATGAAGTGTGGTGACCAGACATGGACACAGTACCCCAACTATGGCCTAATCATAGCATTATTTTTTTAAGACTGATAGGAAATAAAAGTGAAATAATTCTTGCAGTGATCAGGAATTTGTTTCAAATACTTTTGCCTGATGATATATGGATTACAGACACAGTCGGTTCTGATATGATGTAATAGTTCAGTCCTTATGCGATAAAAACGGGCAATAGCCGGGCCATTTAAACTAATGGATCCGGAATCATGTTATAACCGTACAGGTAAGGAAAGTTCGCATTCTACAAATAATGGTCTAAATTCTTCAATCGCATTAAAGCCAATTCGCATTGGAGAAACATGGATTATGATGATTAGATTCTCTACAGTGTGGGAACAGGCCCTTCAGCCCAACAAGTCCACACCAACCCTCCGAAGAGTAACCCACCCAGTCCCATTTCCCTCTGACCGAACACGATGGGCAACTAAGCATGGCCAATTCACCTGACCTGCACATCTTTGGACTGTGGGAGGAAACCCACGCAGACACGGGGAGAATATGCAAACTCCACACAGACAGTTGCCCGAGGCTGGAATCGAACCTGGGACCCTGGTGCTGTGAGGCAGCAATGCTAACCTCTGAGTCACCGTGCCAACCCCATCACAGAACCGACTGTACTTAACACACCATTTTTCCAATTGTTTGGTATACTTAAGCTGCTGCAATTCCAGTGGTTAAAATCAGTAAGCTGTGGAATGATGGAGACTTGCTGCAATGATTTTTGTCTCACCTTGTCATGAAGCTCATGCAGAAGGTCTCGAATGACCAGCTGTCTGTCCTCTTCCTGAATCAGGTCCAGTGGACACGCTGCAAGAATGATCTCAACCAGGTGGCGCCAGGACTCCAACATGTGCCGCTTGGCATTGAGACACTCCCGTAGCTTGTTTCTCTCCACCACATGCTGCAAGATCGTGCTTATCTCCTGAATAACATGGTGGCAATGTTAGAAAAAGGCACATTACAAAATGAGCTGCAAACATTATAAATTGCTTCTCTCCTTGAAATATGAACAGGCTGGGGTGTAAACAAACATTGGGAATGCTGAAACAAACTGGAAACAGGAAATTCACAGCAGGTATGTCAGTATGTGTGGCGAGATAGGTGAGGTTTGGGTAATAGAAATCCTCTACCATGATGTCCACCTGTCTTGCCTCTCACAATCCTTGCAAATTAAAAGTTCATTCCCTTAAGTAAATCTGGAGCAGATTAAGATGCCCTTTCATGATGTTCTCAAGACAACTCTCCCTCACGTTCCAAAAACTAATGTGTAATAGGAGGAATCATTCATCCCTGCTGTCAGCTCTGAGACAGAAGGGAGACTGAACCATCCCTGGAACATTCCTCATAACATTAAGACTTTATGACCAGAATTGAACGCAATACTTTAAGTGCTGCCTAACCAAAGTTTTATAAAGCTGCAACATCATTTCCTGACTCTTGTACTCAATGTCCAAACCAATAAAGCTTCTTCACTATTTTATCTACTTGTGTGGCCACTTCCAGGGAGCCATGGACCAGGACCCCAAGATCCCTTTGTACATCAATGCTATTAAGGGTTCTGCTATAAACTGTACACTTTCCTTTAACATTTGATCTCCCAATGCGCAACACACAACACTCATCCAGAATAAACCCCATCTGCCATTTTTCTGCCCATATCTGCAACTGATCTATATCCCACTGTATCCTTTGACAATCTTCAACATGATCCACAACTCCACTGATCTTTGTCTCATCTGCAAACTTACTCACCCCCCCCTCCCCACCATCTACATTTTCATCCAAGTCATTTATATATATCACAACAGCAGAGACCCCAGGACTGATGCCTGTGAAATGCCACTAGATTAGTGGAGATTACCTACAGTGTGGAAACAGGCCCTTTGGCCCAACAATTTCACACCGACCCTCTGAAGAGTAAACCACTCAGACCCATTCCCCTACGCTATATTTACCCCAACCTAATGCACCTAACACTAAAGGAAATTTAGCACGGTCAATTCACCAAACCGGCACAGCTTTGGAATGTGGGAGGAAACTGAAGCACCCGGAGGAAACCCACGCAGACATGGGGAAAACGTGCAAACTCCACACAGACAGGTTCCCTGACACTGTGAGGCAGCAGTGCTAACCACTGAGCCACCGTGCCGCACTAGTAATGGACCCCCAGCCCAAAAAAACACCCTTCCACCACCAGCCTCTGCCTTCTATGGACAAGCCAATTCTGAATCCATGCAACCTAGTCACTATGGATCCCATGCATCTTAATTTTCTGGATGAGACTACCATGAGGGACCGTGTTGAAAGCCTTTTTAAAATCTATGCTGACAACATTCACTGCTCCACTCTCATCGATCACCTTTTCCATCTCCTCGAAAAATTCAACCAAGTTAGTAAGACATGACCTGTGCTGTACAAAGCCATGTTAACTGTCCCTAATTAGGCCATGCTTTTCCAAATGCACATAAATCCTATCCTTAAGAATTCTCTCCACTAATGAGTGACTCACTGGTCTATAGTTTTCTAGATTATCTCTATTTCCCTTCTTGAAAAGAGGAACAACATTAGATACTTGCCAGTCCTCCAGGACCTCCCCAGGGGCTAACAAGGACACAAAGCATTTGGTTAAGGCCCCAGAAATCTCCTCTCTTGCCTCTCAATAACCTGGGGTAGACAACATCAGACCCCAGGGACTTAACCAGCTTAATGCTCTTCAAGCACTTCTTCACTTCAACACCACTTTTTTCTTGATTTCAAATGCCCTAGCATATTAGCATGCACCGCACAAATCTCACTATCCTCTGTCTTTCTCCTGGGTGAATACCAACACAAGGTACTGTGCCTCCAAGCGCAAGTTCCCTCCTTTATCCTTGAGTGGCCCTACCTTCTCCTTAGTTATCCTCTTGCTTTCAATGTATGTATAGAATGCCTTGGGATGCGCTTTAACCCTACTCGCCAAGGACATTTCATGACCCCTCATTGCTCTCCTAATTTCCCACAAGAGTACTTTCTTTTTTTTATATTCCTTTGGGCCCTATCAGATTTTAGCTTTCTAAACATTACACATGATTCCCTTTTCCTTTTGACTAACTTCCCAATATCCATTGTCGTCCAAGAGTCCCATACCTTGCCATCCCTCCTTCCTGGTACATGCTGGTCCTAAATTTTGACTAGTAGGCATTTAAACAATTCCCATATGTCAAATGTGGAGTTGTTCAATAACTGCTGAAGAAGGGCTTATGCCCGAAACGTCGATTCTCCTGTTCCTTGGATGCTGCCTGACCTGCTACGCTTTTCCAGCAACACATTTTCAGCTCTGATCTCCAGCATCTGCAGTCCTCACTTTCTTCCCAAATTAACACCCCCTAGCTCCTGCCTATGACTGACATTATTTGCCCTCCCCCAGTTTAGTACCTCCCTGCAAGGTCCTGATTTATCTTTCTTCATTATTCCTTAAATTTTAAGATAGCTGGGAGCACGGTTTCCATAATGCTCTCCTGCTATAAGGTCAGTCACCCTGCCTGGCTGATTTCCCAATACAAGGTCCAGTATGGCCCCTCAAGTTGGACTATCCACATACTGTTTCAAGAAACCCTCTAGGATGTACCTTAAAAATTCTGCCCCATCTATGCCTCTTGCTCGATGAAAGTCCCAATCAGTATTGGAGAAGTTAAAGTCACCCATTACGACAACCCTGTTGCTCTTGCATCTTTCCATAATCTGCCTATGTATTTGCTCCTCAATGATTCAATGACTTTTGGAAGACCTATCACATAATCTCATCAGAATGACTGCATCCATCTTATTGTTGAGCTGTATCATAGTGTCCCCCCGGATGGGCCCTCCAATATGTCCTCTGTGAATGCAGTTGTGGCATTCTCCCCGATTGGTAATGCATCTCCTCTACCTCTTTTTACCTCCCTCTATCTCTTCTAAAACCAAAAGGGCAAACCAGCAAGGAATGTAAGAACTTGATTACGAGCTTTTTTAAATACCGAAAAAGGAAGAGGGCGGTCAAAGTGAACAAATGTCCCTTAGGAAATGAATCTGGGAAGATACTTGTGGGGAGCGAGGAAATACCAGATGAGTTAAACACGGTGAAAGATACTTCAAACATCCCACTAATACTAATGAGTATGGGGAGGAATTAAGTACCATCATTGTCATTAAAAAATTAGTATCAGACAAACTAAAGGCAAATAAGTCCCTGGCCCTGATGCTTTGCTTTTTGGGTCCTAAAAAGAACTAAAAGGATAGTGGGTACATTTGCTGTAATTTTCCAGAAAAAAAAACTTGGATCCTGGGCAAGTATCAGAGAATCAGAAAATTGCAAAAAAAATGAAAAAGTAAAAAAAAAGTGGTTAGCCTAACATCTGTTGTTGGAAAAGTATTGGAATCAGTTGACAAGGAAGAATAGCACAATATTTTCAAATTCCAACCTAAACAAGCAGACCCCTTCTCCCCCCATCCTGTTTCCTGTTCATTAGTCAATTCTTTATCCATGCCAGTATACTACCTCCAACACTGTGGGCTTATCTATGACTTGACTTTTTGTGAGCAAGCAAAACCAACATGGCTTCACAAAAGGGAAACTGTGCCTGACTGATTTATTAGTGGTTTTCAAGGAAGTCTCAATCTGAGTGGGGATCGAGGGGAACCAGTAGATGCATCATGTTTGGACTTCCAGAAGACACGATACCTCATCAAGTCATAGATAAGCCCACAGTGTTGGAGGTAGTACACTGGCATGGATAAAGAAGTGACCCAAGGTGGGGGGGTAGGAGGGTGGGAGAAGGAGTGTTCTTTTTCAGATTGTGTGCAGTGGGGTTCCACAGGGATCAATGCTGGGACCACAACTACTTACAATATATATTAATGACTTGGAGGAAGGATACAAACATGCTGTAACCAAAATTTGCAGACAACATAAGAATAGGTGGACAGGCAGATTATGAGAGAGATACAAGCAGTTTACAAAGAAATATTGTAAGGTTAAGTAAGTGGGTAAAAAGTTGGTAAGTCGAGTAGAATGCAGGATAAATGTGAAGTTGTTTACATTTGGAAAGAAAAACAAAAGAACAGAATATTATTCAAATGGAGAAAAAGGGCAGAAAGCTGCAAAACAAAGGAACCTGAGGATACATGTATATGAAGCATGAAAAGCTAGCACATAGGTAAAGTAGATATCCAGAAGGCTATTGGAATGTTGGCCCTTATTTCAAGGGGGTTGGAGTAGAGGAGTAGGGAAGTCTTACTGCAGCTGTACAAAGTGAGCAGTTGTGGTCCCCTTATTTAAGGGGACATATTGGTTCATCGAAGGCAGTTCAGAGATGGTTCGCTCGGTAGTGTCTTCTGGGCAAAGATTAAATAGGTTGGGACCTGACTCAGTAGAGTTCAGAAGAATGAGAGGTGATCCCATTGAAACATATAGGATTCTTAAGGGGCTTGAAAGGGTAAATGCTGAGAGGATGCTTAACTTCTCACTGGAGAGTCCAGGACCAGAGGGTATAGTCCCAGAATAAAGACTAAGACGGAGATGAAGGGGACTTTCTTCAGGGGATTTAGTCTTTGGAACTCCTTGCTACAGTGAGTGGGGCAGAGTCCTTGTATACATTTAACGCTGTGATAAGATTCTCCATCTATAGGGGAATCAAGAATTACAGAGAAAAGGGCAGGAAAAAATGGACTTGACGAATGATGGATCAGCCATGATCCCGCTGAATGGGGAACAGGCTTGAGGGTCGAATGGCCAACTCCAGTTCCTACTTCTTATGTTGATCAATCCTGGCAGCTTCTTGAAATGACTCAGCTGTTTTATAAATACAAGGTATGTGTTGGGAGTTGGGGCAGGGAACTCCCACATTAGCAATAAATTAGAAAATCAAGTACCGCAGACAAGTAATCCATTGTACATAAAGTCTCACCTCCATTAGTAAAGGTCGTTGTCCAATGGCTGCTATTCCTTGCAGGGCATTCACTTCAGCAACAAGCACTCTGTGAAGGAGCTAGAGGTAAAACAATCCACAATGAAAATATTAACAGCATTAGGTTGCACTGAATTACAAAACAACAGAAGATGGTATCTTGCCACCTCGTCTGAAGCAAGCAGACAAGTCATATCTTCTGACACATGAGGGAGGATAGATGAAATGGCAGCTAGTTCTAGGCAGTTTAGTGGTTTAGTGCCTTCTCCCAGGTATGTTGTAGCCAAGGCTCATGTATCCCACCTACCTGCCACAGATGGCAGCTAATAACCCCGAGAAGAACCCAGCCGCACCAAGCTGAGACCTTGACGAATGTTATATGGTTCAAAGACAATTGCTCCCTTAACTGGTGAGGACAACTGAGCCCGATTCTGCTTTAGATAGATCACTGCTGATGACCAACAACTTTCTTCAAATGGATGCTATGATTAATTACGTAATGCCGTGGTGAAGGATGAATTAAATTAGGCGACGGACAGGTCGTTATTATCCCCTCGGACTTAACAGAGAATAGTCAGTTTCTATCTAGCTACTGTCAAGCATGTGGAGTATCTACTCATGGAGCAGGAGAGTCAGTGTTTCGGGCATTCCTGATGAAGGCTTTATGCCCGAAACATTGACTCTCCTGCTCCTCAGATGCTGCCTGAACTGCTTTGCTTTTCCAGCACTACAGTTTTTGACTCTGATCCTCCAGCTCCCACTTTCTTCGAATAGCTGCTTATCTCATATCAAAATCCAATTCCTATTCCAAGTGCATCCTGTTAATCTGTCAAAGCCCCTGCCCATGAAGGAAGAGGAGAAAATCAAGATGCAAGAGGTGAGACAAGATCAAGTATGACTGTATATCAGATAAGGTGCAAAGCCAAAGATAGGTCGGCTTACACAGGCAAGGACTGAGGAAACAAATCAGTAGACCAAGGCTGATCCTGGGGAATGAAGTGGAAACCTCCATCAGAAGACCAATATACAGAACTATCCCAGAAAAAAAAAACAACTGACACTTTAATGGAAAAGCCACCTGGCTTGTTATTTTAATTGACTAGTAATTTGCAGAAAATATTTGGTGATTATAGAAAAATGTAGACGCCAACTTTACACGAGTTCCGGTGGATTATCACCCTGAGGGGTTGTTGGGCTGCTTGGTGTATGTGCTATTCAGTAACATCAAACATCAGACTGCCACCAAGAAAGGCACTCAGTCTTCAACTATTGGTAAGGGGAGGGAACTCCAAACATACAGGGAATGCTTGTCAGAGGGAGATGGTGTAGAAAAAAAAGCTAAAGATGGAGGAAAGACAGAGCTGGAGATGAGCGAGGTATTCTAGAACAGAAAGAATCAACACAAGGTAGAACAATCACAAAACAAACACTTGGGCGGGGACCATAAAATGCAGGCATTAAAACAGGACAGAGAGTGGAAATGCAAAGGCAGGGAATATAAAAATCCTTTTATATTGAAAAATACAATGGCATGGTGCTACAGACAGGAAACATTGAATGTGAATAATAGAAGGAAAAAGCAAGGAAGCTAAAAATGCTGATGCAACGTTGTACTCAATAGACCAGTTACCTTCACATTGCAGACGGTCTGGCCTTGCTGGTTGCTGTGTTCACATTTCGAGATGACTTGCTCAATCTGGGCACGATCAAAAAAATCCAGATGAAGCTCTTCTGGAGACTTCTGGCCGAAGTCAATTGAATCTAGAATACTGAGAATCTTTCGACGCACTAGATCAGAAGTAACATTGGGGATATCAATGCAGTATTTCAAATTGTTATTGTCAAAATCCACCCATCCATGAACAACTACTTGCACCTTTTGAACATATTTAATATAATACAATGCTCTGAGGCATTCACACAGGCATTACAAAAGATGCCATAGAGCCACATGAGGAAATATAAGGCAAATGACCAAAGCTTGACAGGTTTTACAGAGTCTTAAAGACAAAGATGGTGAGACTGAGCAAGATAATTCGAGGGCTCAGAGCCCAGAACATTGGAGGTACAGCTGCTATTGGCCGTGTGGTGAAGTTTGGAGATGTTCAAGAATCAGAGGAGCAATATATATCCTAAAGAGGATTCTAGAATTGCAGATGATGAGAGTGATAGGGAGGGAGCAAGGTCAGAGAGGTGTATAAACAACAATGCACATTTTAAATCAGATCCATTGTTTGGCTGGAAATCAGTCCAAATCAGTGACTGATGAATCAATCTTCTGAGTTAGTACGTGTTAGGACACAGAAGCAGAGTTTTGGGAGACTGCAATTTACAGGCACTAGTTGGTAGGAGGCTGGCCAAGAATGCAGTATAGTAGTCATGCCCAGATGAAACAAAGGGAAGAAGGGCTGTTTCAACAGACCAGTTGAGGGAGAGATGAAATAAGGTCATGTAACAAAGGTGGAGTTTTTCCAATCACAGTGAGGGGGGCAGGATAGTGGTGTTCGGGAGGGAGGAAGTGGTGAGAGGAAAAAATGTCAATATTATTTCACGTGGGAGTCAGGCAGGGAGGTTCAGTGTTGGGTGGTTGGTTTGGTTGAATTGGGGTCGACTAAATCATAACATTATGAAGTGATATTGACTTTATGAGCACAACCGTGGCAAATGTGAACTATTTCATTTTGACCTGAAAATACTTCCTACATCGTTAAAATCTAGAAACAGGGGACAGCCAAAGAGACTGCGAAATGGCTTAGTACTCAGATCAGCAAAATGTCATGAACAAGTACACTAAGTCAATGACAGGAATACGGTGGTCCACAAACACTGATTCATGCAACTTACTGAATATTGATTTAATTTTCTCTTTATCTTAAACAAATGTGTCAAGTTCAAAACACAAGTGGAAAAGACTTTTGATTCAGAAATTCAAATACCTTTGGTGGTGGTGTCAAAATGCAGAAACCCAGTTACATTTCTTGTTTCTTCTTCCAGGCTCCCCTCTGCATCAACTGGTAGATAAAAGTAGGGTAAGCATGAGCTAAAAAAGCACATTTTGCAAAACACACAAAATTCATGTACAGCACCACTGATGAACTACCCAAATTCATCAAAAGAGGAGGAGAAAGGACTCAAATGAGACCACATCAGAGGACTGCTTTATCTGAAAACATCAAAGCCTTCTACCTCAAACCTATGAGCATAATTAGCTCTTTTTATGAATGGAGAAAAACATGACTCCTTGATCAGAACATATTTGATTTATCTGCTCTTAGGACTGGGGAAATAAAGAAAGGCTGCCTTCTTGTCATCTTTAGTTCTCTTGAGCTGACTGCCCTGAGCTGCTCTTTAGCAATTGCTTCTCTTTGGAGGCTTAATCAATATAGAGGAAGAAATATAGTAAAGTTGAAAGGTGGTGAATGCTTCAGAACATTCTTTTACAATGCAAAAGCAAAATATTGCAGATGCTGAAAATCAAAAATAAAAGCAGAAAAGACTGGAAATATTTAGGTCAGAGTCATTATGGAAGAAGGCCATTTGGCATATTGGGTCTTTGCTGGGTCTCTGTAAAGCCATATGCTCCATTCTACTACTCTATCCCAATAACAAACACATGCACTTCAAGGGTCCATCAATTTCCTTTTGAAATGACTAATCTTTCTGCATCTGGCAAAATCTGTGGTCAGAAACCGAGTAGGCCCGAAACCACATGGTTCAGGCCATTCAGCTTTCACAACCGCTGCTGACAAAAGGTCATGAACCAAAACACTAACACTATTTTTCTCTCACTGCAGATGCTGCCAGGCATGCTGAACCTTTTCAGCATTTTCTCTTTCCTATTTCTGCTGCAATGACTTTTTTTTTGTCTTTATTCACTCACAGATTGTGAGCATCACTGGTAAATACTGACCCCTAATTGCCCTTCAACAGAGTTGCTTGGTGAACCATTTCAGAGGGCAGATAAGAGTTCACTACATAGCTATGTTCCTGGAGTCACATGCAGACCAGACCAGTGAAGGACAGGAGATTTCTTTCCCTAAAGGGCGTTAGTAAACAAGATGTTTTTTCCATGACCATAGTTCTATAGTCATCATTAGAGAGTAGCTTTAGATTCGAGATTTTATCAATTCAATTCAAATCCCACTAGATGCTTTGTTGCAGTTGAGGGTTCAAACATTTTATAACTAGTAAATTCTCAAGATGTGGGTTTTTGGAAGTGCTGATATTTACTAACCATTCCTAGCTGCCCCGACACAATTAAGTGACTTGCTCAGCTAATTCAAAGGGCAGATGAAGACTCAATGCTGTTATCATGTAGGTCTTTCAACGCTAGACATGAAGCAGAACAATTAAAGAAAGAGCTAACTCCCTGTGGGAGCTGTAAAACAACACTGTAATCCAGAGAATGAGCTTTACCAACTCATAATTCACAAATCGTGATTCATTTTCTTCCATTCCAGCTGTGTCTTCTATTTATCACAGACACTAGCTCTTGGCCGGCGTAAAGTCCCATAGACCCTAGGTCCGGAACAGTATCCACCCCCAAGTAAATCAGGCAGGAATGACCATCAGGGGCTCAGGCAGCTTGATTTGCGCTCATCTTTGTTTCTCCCTTTTCCCTGACCCAATGCAAAAAGATCATTTCACAAAGCTTAAAAACTAGATATCACTGTGAATTACATTTCCCCAGAAGAGCATAAAATCATACTTAAATCAAATCAATTATGAATCGCACTTTTTTGAAAGAATATTATTGTTTCTGTAGACCAAATAGGGTCAGTGGATAAGAAAAACAGAGTCAAATGGCAAGTCATATAACCAGAGTTGCACAGCATAGAAACAGCCTCTTCGGTCTAACTTATCCATGCCAACCAGATATCCTAAACTGATCTAGTCGTATTTGAGAGCATTTGGCCCATATCCCTCTAAACACTTCCTATTCATGGACCCCTCCAGATGCCTTTTAAATGCTGTAATTATACCAACCTTTGGCAGCTCAGTTCATACAAGCAACATCCTCTGCATGAAAAAAGGTGCCCATTAGATCCCTTTTAAAGTTTTCCTCTCACCCTAAACCTATCCCCTCTAGTTGTGGACTCGCCCAACACAGGGAAAAGACCTTGGCTATTCACCCTATTCCATGCCCCTTCTGATTTTATAAACCTCTAAGGTCATCCCTCAGCTTCCAGGAAAAATAACCCCAGCCGCTCCCTATAGTTTAAACTCTCCAAACCCACCAACAGTCTTGCGAATGTTTTCTTAACCCTTTCAAGTTTAACAAATTTCCTGCCATATTAACTATCCCTAATCAGTCCGTACCTTTCCCAATATATGTAAATACTATCCCTTAGAATTCCCTCCAACAATTTACCCACCACTGATATCAGGATCTATAGTTCCCTGTCTTTTCCTTAGATTAGATTAGATTAGATTACCAACAGTATGGAAACAGGCCTTTCGGCCCAACAAGTCCACAATGACCCTCCAAACAGTAACCCACCCAGACGCATTCCCCTACCCTATATTTACCCCTGACTAATGCACCTAACACTATGGGCAATTTGGCCTGGCCAATTCATTTGACCTGCACGTCTTTGGATTGTGGGAGGAAACCAGAGAACCGGGAGGAAACCCACGCAGACACGGGGAGAATGTGCAAACTCCCCACAGACAGCGCCAGGGAATCAAACCTGGGTCCCTGGCGCTGTGAAGCAGCAGTGCTAACCACTGAGCCACCATGCTATTCTACCATCTTTCCTAAATAATGGCACATTAGCCAACCTCCAACCTTCCAGTACTTCACCAGCGACTATTTATGAAACAAATGTCTCAGCAAGGAGTCTCGCAATCACTTCCCTAGCTTCCAGCAAGATTCTGCCACATACATGATCAGGGATTTATCTACCTTTATGCATTTTGAGATGTTCAGCACCCCCCTTCTGTAAGATGAACACTTTTCAAGATATCACTATTTATTTCTCTAATTTCTCTAGCTTCCATACCCTTCTCCACCGTAAATTTGGATATAAAATACTCGTTCAGTATTTCAACTATCTCCTGTGGTTCCATACATAGATGGGCTTTATGTTCTTTAAGAGGCCTATTCTCTCCCCATTACACTTTTGTCCTTAATGTTTTGGAGAATCTCTTTGGATTCTCCTTAATCATATTTGCCAAAGCTATTTCATCTCCGATTTCTTTCAAGTATACTCCTACTGCCCTTATACTCAAGGGATTCACTCAATCCTAGTTGTTGAAGAAATTTTTCAGATTCAGTACGTGGATGCACCAACTACAGCAGGAGCAAAACTTGACGATTTCTTTGGAAACAAGGTACAGTAAGTGGCGGAGCACTTTTGGGCCAGTGATCGCAATTCTCTGAGTTTTAAAATAGTTATGGAAAAGGATAGATCTGACCTAAAAGTTAAAGGTGTAAACTGGAGTAATGCATATTTTTACAGTATTAGACAGTAACTTTCAAAATTTGAGTTGGGGAAGCTATGTGCAGGTAAAGGGACAGTTGGAAAGTGGGAGGCCTTCAAAAATGAGATAATGAGTGTACACAGGCTACATGTTCCTGTTATTGAGAAGTGTCAGAAAAGTTAATAATAAATTCCATGTTTTATTCTCAATTCTCTATTACATACTTCTTCTAACACAGACACTTTATGGGCTTCAGTTGGCACATTCTAAAAAAAAATTCAAACCTTGTATAACTAGGACATTTTTCCTCTCCGAAGATCCCCCAAAATACACTCTCAAGTCAAGCAATTTTCACCGCCACCCCACTGGGAAACTGTTTCATGGACACCATCAGGTCATATATCCAATTAGCTTTTCTTCAGTGAGTTATGTAAACTATTTAGCTTGGTGGCACCTCAATCATTACAAGTGCTTTTCTCCACTCAGCAGCCCCATGCAGATAGAATTCAGATACAATGATTCAAGCAAACAATCAACTCTTTGCTCCTCCACACGAAGGATACGAGGTCAATTGGTCACAGACCACTCCTTCCATCACGACCAGCCAGCCCCTCCAAGAGAAACAAACAATTTCAGCAGAAGGAAATTTAGAGCATTCATATGGCTCAGATCCACATTGGTCATGGATTATCTGCCCAGCCCTCCATACCTGTTTGATTAGATGAACAGAACAGGTTTGAATTGAAAACTCCTCAAAACAAAGGCACCATCCCCACATCAAGTATGGAGTTCACACATGGTGGGTTTGAGAGCACCTGGCGGCTCCCTGGTTTCAGTACAATGAAATTACAATACAGAGGAACCTCGATTATCCGGCATTCAATTAACCAAATTTCAGATGATCCGAACAAGATCGCAAGGTCCCGATGTGTTATCTGGCATCTATTATCCAGCAGTCAATTAACCAAATGAAATACTCCCTGCCTGTGTCCTTTGGATAATCGAGGTTCCTCTGTACTCAACAGTGGCCGAGTGCCACTTGAAATTGGCTTGTTTCATGAAACCAAACAACAATCTCAGTGATTCTTAAACAGGAGGCAGCCAGTGAGAGCAACATGTCAATCATATTGGGAGGCCTACAGCAGAAAAGGTTAAAGGGAAATTTTATACAGCATTCAAAATTATGAAGTGTTTTTAAATAGATTAAGGAAGGAGGAAATAGTGCCACCAGCTGGATGGTCAATCCTCTGATCAGACGGAGGTCATTAATTTAAGGTAGAACCCAATTGAAAATTAGAACTGATGATTTGGAATGCAATGCTTAAAAAGATGGTGGAAATGGATTAAAAAGCAACTTCCGAAATCTTAAATATTTAAGAAGGACAAAACAGCAGGCTCTGATAACATGAGAGAGTTTATTAATGTACGATTCTTTAAAGAGTCAACTTAGACAATGGGCCAAATGGTCCTACTGAGCTGTATGTTTGTGATCCCTGTACACATTCAGAAACACTTACCAGAGTAAGATCGCAGTGGCACATCATCAAGCAGCAGATGGAGGAGGCGCTGTGTGTGAGAACGCTGTCGATTCAGAGATGTCACACGCAGTTCGATCCCAGCAGTCTTCATCAACCATGACATCTGGTTCAAAGCTGAGATTGCATGGCCTGTGGAGAGGAATTCTTTCAGTTTTGAATGAAGTTACAATTTATTTTGACATACAAAGATAATGGTGAAAAAACAGAACATTGGGTTTGGATGGAACGGAGAACCAAGCTGCAATCTGAACAAGAGGGAATGAAAATAGGTAAGAGAGAGAGAGAAATTGGGGCACATATTAAGAAAATATTTGCACCTTCTAAAGCGAAAGAAAATGCAAAACAGGGAAGAAGGAATAAACTTAAAATTATTGTCTACCTTTAACTGCAAAGGGAAGATGCTGGATCTGGGAGAAGAGAAAATCTTGGCTTGTTCTCAGGTATCGCATGGTTGGTCCAGAGGTATCTGAATATGCACACAATTGATAAATCACCTGGGAAAGGAGAAATAATACCACATATTTTATTTCGAATTACTACATACAGTAATTGGGATTTTCAAAACTAAGGAGCGGCTCCACAATTCGCTTGTGCAATACTTGGCTCTACTTGCTCCTGAATAATGCTGACTTGGTGGGATATGATCTTTTGAGGTTTGTTGCCAATTCCTAGGTCATCTGGTGCGATGCAATCAATCAATTTCGAGAAAGACAACAAGTCATTCCACTCTGTGCAGGGCATCAAAGATGAATGACAGACTTATCTTTTTAGCAATCATAAATGTATGAGCTCAAGAACAGGAGTCACTAGCAACTCGTGGGCTTATTTCCTTTGCTCTTTAAGGTTGTTGACACCACCATTGACATGAATTTAGTTATATAACATAGATCAAAGATGGAATTAGGAGGATTGGTCATGGGGGGCACCAATCAATTGGGTGTTGGTACAGATCTTTTTGCAATAAGGAGCACCTTTACAGAGACATATTTAAAGGAAATTTCTCAACTATAAGCTCAGAAACATAGCAAAACCTTAAAATATATTTATAAGGCTCTGGCTTGGCTATAACTGAAACAACAGTCTTAATTCTGGACAGGACACTTGAGGAATGCCTTGGAGAGGATGTAATTGAGGACAGGCAATAAATGCTTAGCCAGCAATGTCCACACACCTTGAGCAAGAAACACCCATTCCCTTTCCAAAACCCCCCCATAAGTTCCTACAATGTCAGAATTTTTTTTCAAGTGGGGAGGAGAACAGAGCGGAGCATGACCAGGTCCATATTTTGGAGGGAGCCAGTGTTGGACTGGGGTGGACCAAGTTTAAAAATCACACAACACCAGATTAGAGTCAAACAGGTTTGTTTGAAAGCACTAGCTGGTGTTGTGTGATTTTTAACTTTGTATTTTTAACAATATGGGCCAAACAAAGTTTATAAGATTATTGTGTTTTAGCTTTATTTTCAAAATCAGTGGACTAACAAAGAGAGTCGCGTGATCTACTCTGCATACTGCGCAACATTAAGCTCGTTTGTTGTTAAGTGGCAAAAGTCCAAGTTTTTTTTTACTGGGAGGATGGTGCAAGATGTTCACACCTATAGACAATGGCAAAAGCATCTGTACTAACTGAGCAGACCGTCACCAAAGAAGATAATAAGAATGTCAGGTCAGGTAAAAGTTAAAAGACTTTTATGGTGATGGGGTGAAGGGGGTTATAAAAGTACAGCTTAATATATATGTTCAAGACATGTGGACATTGCTGGTGAAGCAAACATTTGTTGCCAATCATCAACTGCCTGTGCTGGTTGTCAACATGGTGTATGCTCAGTGCCATCAGGAAAGGAATTTTGAAACTTTAACCCATGGCCAGTAAAGGGGCTATTGACAAAATTCTAAGCTGTTTGACCTTGCAGGGGTATTTGCCTCTCTAAGCATCGCCACCAGAATTGTGATGGAGAGGTTGCAAGTGCCTCAGAAACCGAGCTAAACCATCTGGGGACAGCTCCTGGTAGGGTCATCCATGATGGTTAGGTCAAAGGGGAGGTTTCAAACAAAGCACAATCCATGAAGTTCTCAAATGGTGGAGCAAGTGGAGGATTACGGCTGAAGTTAAAGCATCACAATGGTTGCAAAACCGAATGAAGGCTTCAAGAGAAGGGCTCTAGATTAGTGTGGTGCTAGAAAAGCACAGCAATTCAGGCAGCATCAGAGGAGCAAGAAAATCGACGTTTCAGGCAAAAGCCCTTCATCAGATTCCTGCCAATATACCGGCCACTGCAGCGGACAGCAGGAACTGACAGCCGGAAGCGGCAGGTATAAATCACTATAAATGCCGGAGAAAACATCACAGAAGCGCTTCACAGGAGGCTCCCAAGCACTGGGGATGTCACCTAGACAGGGGACAAAACGTCTGCAACACAAATTCCCAGCTCAGCGAACAGAATCACAACAATACCATTGAATCTAGTGAAATTGAAGCAAGTGTTTAAGGGGAAAAAAATCAAGTAGGACTGGAGAATGATGTTTTCAAATCATTGTTACGCCTACAAAACAGCGGGCTAAAACCTCAAAAATTGGATTAGTTTAGTCAAGTTGTTAATTGGTACAGACGGATTGACTGAATAGCCTCCTCTTTGCCAGCACCTACGACTAAGTTATCTCTATCGGGATTATAACAATAATAAATACTCATTCATTCATTCGAGTGGGATGTGGCCAGCCAGCATTTATTGCCCCTCCCGAGTTGCCCATGAGAAGGTGGTGGTGAGCTGCCTTCCTGAACCACTGCAGTCCACCTGCTGTGGTTTCACTCACCATGCCCTTAGGGAGGGAATTCCAGGATTTTGACACAGCAACAGTGAAGGAATGGTAATATATTGCCAAGTCAGGATGGTAAGTGTCTTGGGAGTGGAACATATCTGCTGCCATTGTCCTTCTAGATTTGTCTGAGGATCTTTGGTGAGCTTTTGTAGTGCATCTTGTAGATAGTACACATTGCTGCTACTGAGTGTCGGTTGGAGGAGGGAGTGGATGCAGTGCCAATCAAGCAGGTTGCTTTGTCCTGGATGGTAGTTGGGGCTGCACTCATCCAGACAAGTGGGGAATATTCTATCACATTTCTAACTTGTGCCGTGTAGATGGTGGACAAGCTTTCAGAAGTGAGGAGGTGAGCTACCCGCCGCAGTGTTTCCAGCCTCTGACTTGCTCTTGTTATCACTGCATTTATGTAGGGAGTCCTGTGAGGTTTCTGATCAATGTTAACTCCCAGGATGTTGATAGCGGGGGAATTCAGGGATGGTAACACCAGTGAATGTCAAGGGGCAATGGTGAGATTGTTTCTTATCGGTGATAGTCATAGCTGGGCATTTGCGTGTCAAGAATGAGATTTGCCACATGTCAGCCCAAGCTTGGATATTGTCCAAATCTTGTAGCTTTTGAACACGGACTGCTTCAGTGAGGAGTCGCAAATGGTGCTGACTATTGTGCATTCAGTGAATATCCCCACTTCTGACCTTATGATGGAGGGAAAATCATTGATGAAGCAGCTGAAGATGGTTGGGCTGAAAACACTACCTGAGGAACGCCTGCAGAGATGTCCTGGAGCTGAGATGACTGACCTCCAACAATCACAACCATCTTCCTATGTGCCAGGTATAACTCCAATCAGCAGAGTTTGCACCCCTTGATACCCATTGATTCCAGTTTTGCTTGAGGTCCTTGATCAAATGCACCCTTAATGTAAAGGGCTGTCACTCTCACCTTCCCCCTGGAATTCAGCTCTATTGTCCATGTTTGAAATAAGACTATAATGAGGTCAGGAGCTGAGTGGCCCTTGTGGAACCTGAACTGGACATCACTGAGCATGTTATTCCCAAGTAGATGCTGCTTGATAGCACGGCTGATGACACTTTCGATCACTTAACTGATGATCATGAGTAGACTGATGAGACGGTAATTCATTAGCTTGGATTTGCCCTGTTTTTAACATACAGGACAAACTTGGGCAATTTTCCACACTGTCAGATAGATGACAATGTTGTAACTTGACTGGAACTCTTGATAAGGGGAGCAGTAAGTTATGGAGCTCAAATCTTTTGCAGGAACGTTGTCAGGACTGGCAGCCTTGACAGTATTGGCTTCCCCCAAACATTTCTTGATGTCACGTGGAATGAATAGGATTGGCTGAAAACTGGTATCTGTAATGCTGGGGACCACTGGAGGAGGCCAAGATGGATCACCCACTTGGCACTTCTAGCCTTATCTTTTGCACTGATGTGCTGGGCTCTTTCATCATTGAGGATGAGGATAGTTGGGGGAGCCTCTTCCATGTGAGTTGTTTGATTGTCCACTCCCATTCACAACTGAATGTGGCAGGACTGCAGGGAGGGATTTGTAGCTCACGTTGTGGTTCGAGATGTAGGTTTGCTCGCTGAACTGTAAGTTGCATTTTCAGACGTTTCGTCACCATAACATCTTCAGTGAGCCTCCAGTCGAAGCATTGCTGATGTTTCCTGCTGTCTATTTATATGTTTCGGTTCCTTTGGGACGGTGATGTCATTTCCTGTTCTTTTTCTCATGGGGTAGGGTAAATGGGATCTTAGTCAATGTGTTTGTTGTCTTAGGAAGAACATCACTTCGACTGGGACAACACATCCCTTTGAGGACAAGCCAAACAGAGACACGCCCAAGAATTTCTAGAAGCATGGCATTCCAACCGGAACTCTATCAACAAACACACTGACTTGGATCCCATTTACTACCCCCCTGAGAAAAAGAACAGGAAGTGACATCACCACCCCAAAGAAAGCCAAACATATTTTAAATAGAAAGTAGGAAACACCAGCAGTACTTCATCTGGAGGCTCACTGAAGATATTACCTAGTATGGTGATGAAACATCTGAAAATGAATCTTCCAGCTCAGAAAGCAAATCTCCATCCAGGACTGCAGAGCTTAGATCTGATCCATTGGTTGCGAGATCACTCAATTCTGCCTATCACTTGCTGATTCACACCTCATCTTAAGGTATGCCTGGTTTTGCTCCTGGCATGCCCTCCTGCACTCTCTATTGAATGCATGGGTTAATGGTAATGGCTGAGTGGGGATATGCAGGACCATGAGGTTGCAGATTGTGCTGGAGTACAATTCTGTTGTTGTTGATGGCCCGCAGTGCTTCATGGATGCCCAGTCTTCAGCTGCTAGAGCTGTTGAAAGTCTGTCCCATTTATCATGATAATGCCACACAACATGATGGAGGTTATTCTTGATGTGAAGTTAGGACTTCTTCTCCACAAGGACTGTGTGGTGGTCACTCTTACTGATTTGTAAGAGTGCCACTCTTACTGGCAGATTGATAAGGATGAGGTGATGTATGTTTTTCCCTCTTGTTGGTTCCTTCACCAGCTGCTGCAGACCCAGTCTAGCAACTATATTCTTTAGGGCCCAACCAACTCGATCAGTAGTACTGCAGCCGAGCCACTCTTGGTGGTGCATGTTGAAATCCCCCACCCAGTGGACATTTTGTGCCTCTGCCGACCTCAGTGCTACCTATGGAAAGGCACATATTTACCAGAAAAGGAACACAAAATACGAGGTATAAGAATGTGATAGGTCACCTTTCTCTGCCAGGATCTCTAAATATTGCAGCTAATAGATCTTCTCATTCTCGGAGCAGAAATACACTATTCAGCATTGAGCCTGCTCAACCATTCACAATTAGATTATGGCTGATCGGTACCTCAAATCCATTCACCTGTTTTATCTCCACAACCCTTCAGTCCCTTTCGCAACAAGAATCAATCAAACTCAGTGTAGAAATATAACGGCAGCTTAATATTAAAGATTTTTCAATGGGAAACCGTCACTAGCAAAGATTAACAAATAATAAGAGCAAAGCCTCAATTAAATAGATCCAAGTAAGCATCAAGTATGTGTCTAAAGTGGGGCAGGGAAAGAAAGTTCATTCCTACCTGATAGCAAAGCTCAGCCAAGTGTGGAGCTTCCTTGACTGCAAGGGGTCCATTCCTTCCTTCAGTACCCTTCTCAAGAATATTTAAAATGGAGTGAAGGCAGGTTCGTGGACAACCAAGAACACCTAATTTATGTTAAAAACAAATCCACGTCAATGTAAACTACAATACTATCTAAAATTGTTTAACTGTATTGCTGGGGGACAGTAGATTGACTGCAAGTGCAGAGAGCAGTGGTAGATGCGACAAAAGGAATAGAAAGACATGCTTGCAAGAGTGTTGTTCTCGACACGCATCATCATATTATTAAAGCATTAAATTCTATGTTCATTATCACAGTCAAAGCTTTTGTTGGGACGGGAAAATAAAGGCTATTTAATCGTGGTTGTTTTGAGTTTTTCCAGGTTTTTCAGCAGGTGTATCATAGAAGAAATTAAAATATTTAAAATTTCTAAAGGTGCAAATGTATGAAGAATAAGGTCAAAGTTGAAGTTACCTGGATCTTGCAGATTGGTGGCACTCACTGGCTTTCGCAGTTCATAACCCAGTAAATACAATGCCAGGTTGGGAGCTTTCAAGTCCAAGGAGTTGATCAACAAACTCAAGATATGGATTTTGGTGTCATGTCTGACCAGGGTACATTTCTTCTCTGTGACAATGCCTGTGATGAGAAAATACTTCTGAACATAATGATAACATTTTCCCCAATAACAGAGCCGTGTACTAGGACAGAGGCTAAAGATCACAACATTGGCAAAAGACACTGGGTTCACAGGACAGTGGAACAAGAATCATGAAAGTGAATCAAAGACTGGAGTTGAGTAAAAGCAGAAATGAACAGAAAACCAAGGAACAGCAGGAGACAAGATGGAGGGAGTCAGGAAGGAGAAAGAGCCAAGCAGTTGGAAAGGATTATTCGGCATAGGTTGAATTGACTGATGGTTACAGTATGCGCATATGGAACAAAAGACAATTGCAAATAAAGTATGAGGCAAGTGAACTAAACTGAATTTGAATACCCTGTGTAGGATATCCATTTTAGTAAAAATGGTAGCATATATCATTTATTTACAATTTGGAGTTGCACAGTCTTGTCAAACTGAAGACAAATTACATTTCTTCCCAAAGATATGAGGCTACAATGAATGACCTGCCAATTCCAACAGCAATCCAATTAAAAGGAGGTTAACTGGTGCCCTCCTTCACTGTTTTGAGTCTCCATATCACTCTCCCAGAATGGAACATACCAGTGTCAGCCTGAAGCATTTCTTCAGCTCCTTCACTGTCCAAGCAGTCCACAAAACCAGACATCAAAGTTTCACTGACAGTCTACAGAAAGCACAAGAGTGAATAACTGTTAGTAGGACACAATCCTCTTCTTCAGCATGAATGTATGAATATGATGAATAGTTCATATGAATAAATACCCAAGATACAATTTTTATCCTTCTGTTACAGACACTTTCACTGACACATGAAATCTTACAGCTGGCAAAAGAGTAACTGTTGGAGACTGAAATAACAAGAAAATGCTAGTAATACTCAGCAGGTCAAGGAAATTCAAAGGTGAAAGAAACCAAGTTGACATTTCAGGGCAGTCATTTTTCATTGTTTGCATCAGCCAGAGTGAAGTATTTCCAACATTTTCTGCTTTCAATCAATTTCTGAAACATGGGGGAAGCTGCTGCATACAGGTTTGGAATTCATACATTTTGGTTTCACCAGTTGAGAGATGATTTTCATATGGACTTTGGAAAACCAGCATGAAGGAATCCCCAGGAGAAAGTGAGGACTGCAGAGTTTGGAGATCAGAGTCAAAAAGTGTGGTGCTGGAAAAGCATAGCAGGTCAGGCAGCATCCGAGAAGCAGGAGAGTCGTCGTTTTTGGCATAAGTAAATTAACATGGACATTTATATAAACCGACTAACTCCCACAGCTACCTAGACTACACCTCCTCCCACTCTGCCCCCTGTAAAAACGCCACCCCATATTCCCAATTTCTTCGTCTCCACCGCATCTGCTCCCAGGAGGACCAGTTCCAATACCGAACAAACCAGATGGCCTTCTTCTTCAAAGACCGCAATTTCCCCCAGACGTGATCGACGATACCCTCCACCACATCTCCTCCACTTCCCGCTCCTCCGTCCTTGAGCCCCGCCCTTCCAATCGCCACCAGGACAGAACCCCACTGGTCCTCACCGACCACCCCACCAACCTCCA
>NC_057728.1:2203045-2258040 GCF_004010195.1 Chiloscyllium plagiosum | reverse complement strand
ATCGGGTGCAGCGGATGCAGTAAATGATGTGTGTGGAGGTGCAGGTGAATTTGTGGCAGATATGGTCGCCAGACCATGGCAACACGATGGCTGGAGGAAGAGCGCCTCATCTTCCGCCTAGGAACCCTCCAACCACAAGGGATGAACTCATTTCTCCAGTTTCCTCATTTCCTCCCCCTCCCACCTTGTCTCAGTCCCAACCCTTGAACTCGGCACCACCTTCCTAACCTGCAATCTTGTTCCTGACCTCACCGCCTCCGTCTCCATTCCCACTCCGGCCTATCACCCTCACCTTAACCTCCTTCCACCTGTCGCATTTCCAACGCCCCTCCCCCAAGTCCCTCCTCCCTACCTTTTATCTTAGCCTGCTTGGCACACTTTCCTCATTCCTGAAGAAGGGCTCATGCCCGAAACATCGATTCTCCTGCTCCTTGGATGCTGTCTGACCTGCTGCACTTTTCCAGCAACACATTTTCAGCTCTGACCTCCAGCATCTGCAGTCCTCACTTTCTCCCATAAGCAAATTGTCACAACATTCCTTGCCAGTCTTCAAGCCGTTGAGGGCTGCCAGACTTTTCATGGGAGGTTAAAACCTGGGACTCCACACAAATCAGTAACCAGTCTTCCTAATTTCATGTTTGTGGTTAACCAGGAGATACACCTGGTGTGACCTGCTGTTCGTTTCCAGGGTGGGAAATATGTTCCAGTAGACACAATAGGATTTCAGGATTGTGAGAGTTTTGGTGTTCTGAGTCAATGGAAGTGCTTTAATGGCCGTCAATACATGATGTTCTCTGTGGAAGATGTTTTCCTCCTGACCATTAAGATTTTCAATGCCTGTGAGCACAGGAAGCCACTTAAGCCGTGTTGGTCTCAGTGTTCCTGAAATAATATTGTGGTTTCCTAAAGCTGGATGTCTATCACGTTTATGTGGTGGCTTCTGGGCCAAGTTGGGCAGCAGTGCACTGCAGTCAGCCAGACAAGGGTGTATGAAACAGCCAATAGTGTGTCAGCTCTTCTGCCCAGCTGGTAACCATCACATTCTCGTCTTGACCCGTTTAAAATGATGCCTATTATGTGGCATTGGGACATAGGTAAGTGGCGTGATCTGCACTTGACAGGACATGAAATTTGTCTCCTTGGCCTTTGCTTTGTTCAGGTGGAGGTTGAAGTCTCCATTTTCTGGAGACGATTTCCAGAGAAATTGCATCATCCACCAGAGTTTTCTCGATGCTCTGAAATCCGAGCAAGTCGTCAGCATATGAGGTGTGACTCTATTGAAGAAAAGTCTCTGGTACATATACTCAAGGACTGGTTCCTTTGGGATTGGGTAACATGGGTTGAGAAGTCAGTCAGCTGCTGGTTTTGTGTAGGAAGGTTCACACATTTGGGAATCATGGAGTTACTTAGTTGTTCGGGTTTCATCCAGCAAATTTTGAAGAGTTCAGCAGCATGTCTGAGCATTACACTGTCACGGGTAAAGAATAAGTCAACACAGGCAATACCTGCCCTCTGGAAACTAGCCTCAAAATATTAGGATAAGATCTTGAGGGGACATGATTGGGTGGATACTGAAAGGATGTTTCCTCGTGTGGGAGAATCTAGAACTAGGGGCCAACTCACTTCACTGTTCATATTTTTGTAGGTCTACAGCACTAGTGGTCACAATGAAAACCTGCCTCTCATGTGCACAGTTCATCAGTTCCAAGGTAAGACACAGTCAATTAGGTGGGAGGCTTTGTGGGGCTCCTTATCACACCGGAGGTGATGCCACCTTACAAATAAGCCACGCCCTTGTGATTTCAATTAAACCTATGTCCTGTGACTTCTGACTTTGTTCACCCCAGTCCAACACCAGCACTTCCACATGATGGCTTTAGATTATTGACTGCATGGAATGGGACAATAGCTATTGAGTTAACATATGGTTTGCCTGACTTAGCAAAAGCCATTATTTCGGATGGACACCACACACTGGGAACGTTGTCTGTGCTGTGGATGTTGAGGAACCACTTTGCTTGCCACTTACCCAAAGTTCTTCAGGGATTCTGTGCAAGTTGCATTGACCCCTGCTGCTTTGCCTGACCTGACATCCATCAGGGCATGTCCAGTCGCTCGTGAGGGACTTGAGAAGTCCCTGGGGCAGCCTTGACAGATTTCATTAGTACTGCTTTAGCAATTAGTTATCTTCCCTTTTGTTTGGTATCGGAGTTTATTTAATGCTGTTAAGTGATGGAATTAGTGCAGGTGCTGGGCTGCTAATGTGGTTGATGCTCTGCTGCTCCCAAGCAGCCTAAGGGTTTCTGCTCTTTCAGTTCAATTGCCTGAAGTCAATTTTCTCCGCTGTCTACCACAATTCTCCAGGGCATTCTTCTTGCAGGGAATCAAGACAGTCGTCGCCACATCAGGATATTCATTTTCCCTGTAATATTCCAGGAATTATCCACTTAGCAGGGTCTAGCATGTAAAATTTTTTTCTGAAACTCCAGGGAACAAATTTGGTAGTTACAATTTTGGGAAATTGAGTGAAATGGTTGCAGTTTTTGGGGAGCTGCAGCAAGTGGTTGCCAAGTATCTTCTGTTGGTATGCCAGCCGCTCCCACCCCACCAAACCGCAAAATGGTTTTGACCTTGTGATTATGGATGTAGATCGAAACGAATACAGGAGAGTTGTGTAATGTTGAGAATGGGGGAAATATAGGCAGCAGTCATCAAGGGCATTTCTGCAATCATGAGTGGTGAAGCAATAAGATTCTTCCTCCAACTGGCAGAAGAGGTCTGAAACTATCATGTGCTCTCTCATGAAGAGAGTTTCCCAAGCAGAAAACCTGCAAATTAATGCCATCAAGAGGGCACGTGAATGCCAGCCACACAGCTCTTGGTCGAAGAGGTTAAAACTGACTAGAATTTTGGATGAGAACAAGTTTATATTGGATGGAAGATCGGACAGTACTGGGGAAGCACCATATTGGTAAAGATGCAGTGTAAAACTCTCCGCAATTTCTAATACAACACACTTAATTTAGGCACAGTACTTGTTATGTACAACATGAGGGATTAGGTACAAAGTAAAGGTTTCCCTGCAGTGCTTTAAGTAACCCAGTTTTAAAATTGTGACAACTACCACATTACTGTAATATTCTTCCAAACAAGCCATCTTATATTTTCACTGAAGTGAAACTGACAATTTAAGGAAACCACTGCATGATATAGATTGTTTTACTGTAATTTACCCAATTGAAACTGAACTGATGGAAGTAAGCAGGCAGCAGGAACAATTATCTCGTCGGCCTCAATTATTTTATGCCCAAGTACAAAAGGCAAAGTACTCATTGTACTCTGCAGTTTTAGCATGAATTCACAATTTAAAACAGACACAGCTATCAGACTGTGGCAATACACATGCAGGGACAATGTGTGAAACTCATGGGGAGTCTCCAGCTGTACATGGCTTGGGTTTTTAAAAAGATTGTCACAAGGTTGTACAACTCACCTGATCCTGAGTGAAGTCTCCGACGAGCTTCACCTGGATGTTTGGATAGCGCGAGATGTAGCAAAGAATCTTGGCACTTTCAAATGCCAGGTCAGGGTTGGTGTTTCCATGGCTCAAGTATCTGTGGAACAGGAGGAGAAAGTATGAGAGATAGAAGAATCCTTAATGCAACATTCAAAAAAACCAAATAGTAAGAGGGACGTCAAAGGGAACAGAATTGAACAGAAATAATTAACATACAATAGCCATGTAGGAGGTTTTAAAAACATAAACACACATTTCTTTATTCATTCTACATCCCACGGAGTGAATGCAGGCTTAAGACCGAAATCTGTGATGGTGCGGGCCTCGGAAGGTGACCAAGATGGATCATCTCCTCAGCATGTCTGACTGATTATGGAATAAAAATGCTTCAACCTTGACTTTTGAATTGAAATGATGGTTGCTGCTGCAAGCATGGAGAATGGGGATCTGTGGACCAACGGCCTCCAATTGGCTGTTTAATTCATGACAGGTGACGGCAAGACTGAAGAGTTTTGAAAGAACTATCACATGCTGCATCTATTTTTTGTAGATATAATCCTGCGATGTAGGCTACTAGGGTGAAGACATTACCGGTTGTGTTTGAATACAATTCCGAGATGATGGCTTAGAGTACTTGTTTGTTTAAATGCATATAATTCAGCACAACAGGATGGAGCTTTTCCTCAGTGTAGACAGGTCTTTTATTCCAGAAGGACTATTTGTGATCACTCTCACTAATACAGCCATGTGCAAATGCACCTGCGACAGGTAGCAATGCTAACAATGAGAATCCAATATATTTTCCTTCACATTGGCCTGCCACCTTCAGGCTCTGTTCAGAAGTAGCATCCTGCAGGACTCCACCAGCTCACTCAGCAGTTGTGTGACTGACAACCTCCTGATGGACATCCCCAACACAGCATATTCTGTGCCCTTGCTTACACACCGTGCTTTCTCCATGTGATGTTCAACATGGAAGGATTTGGTGTGTAGGTTGATGAAAGCCAATATATGGTAACCAGCAGATTTCCTTCCCCATCTTCTGGGGTCCAATGTTCTCGTGCAGGATTTGAAACGGGACTTATTGCATAAAGGGAAGAAAGGAGTGGTTGGAGCTCAAACGAAACAGACCATGAACGAACAGGTGGAAAGATGCAGCACGCTGCAGTGTGAGCTTTCTGATGCCCTGTGGAAGGTCGAGGAGAAAGAGAAGGAAGATGCAAGGATTCGTGAGACCATCGCATCTTGGAAGGAAACATTTGAGGTGGCTCAGCAAAAGTAAGTTCAGAGAGATGAGCTTATTGCATGCTTAAAGAAAGAGCAAGAAAAAGCCCAAGCTGAGCTGTTGGGAGAAAAAGGCCAAGAGCAACAAGCGAGAGACGAGGATAAACCATTTGAATGATGAGGAAGAGAAGAAGGCGGGAGCACTGTAATTTGTTGGATGTCAAAAGAAATGCAGAATATGAAAGAGCAGAAAAAGGATGTAAATTGATGATATAAATAAGAAGCACAGAAATACAGAAAGTTGTGATACAGACTGAAAAAATAAATTAAGAGGGGCACAAAGTAGCAGCAAACCTCAACACAAATCCAAGAGTTCCTGTCAGCATGTAAAAAGCAAAACAGTAGTAAATGGAGGACAGTCATAGAGCTGTACAGCACAGACACAGACCCTCCAGTCCAACTCGTCCATGCCGACCAGATATCCCAACCCAATCCAGTCTCACCTGCCAGCACTTGGCCTATATCCCTCCAAAACCTTCATATTCACATACCCATCCAAATGACTTTTAAATGTTGCAATTGTACAGCCTCCACCACTTCCTCTGGCAGCTCATTCCATATACAAAACACCCTCTGCATGAAAACATTGCCCCTCAGGTCTTTTATATCTTTCCCCTCTCACCCTAAACCTCTGCCCTCTAGTTCTGGACTCCCGTACCTCAGGGAAAAGATTTGTCTATTTATCCGATCCATGCCAGTCATGATTTTATAAACCTCTATAAGGTCACCCCTCAGCCTCCGATGCTCCAGGGAAAACAGCCCCAGCCTATTCAACCTATTCAACCTCTCCCTGTAGCTCAAATCCTCCAACCCTGGCAACATCCTTGTAAATCGTTTCATAACCCTTTCAAGTTTCACAATATGCTTCCAATAGGAAGGAGACCAGAATTGGGGAGCCAACCAGAAACCAAATTGGGATTTACAGAGGCAGGCAGACATACTAAAGGAATGCTTCGTACTTGCCTTTACAAGAGGAGACACTCTCAAAGTCAAAGTCAAAGTGAAAGTTGAAATAGCTGAGACACTAAAAATTGTTGAACAGGATGAAATGAAAAGTTGGGTCAACTTATGTTGTTAAAACACCAGAACCTTATCAGGTACATCTGTGAAAACGGAGGGGACAGAGGGTAGAAATTACAGAGGCACGAGCCACAATCTTTTAATCGTCATCACAGAGTCATAAAGATATCCAGCATGGAAACATACCCTTTGATCCAACTCATCCATGCTCACCAAATATCCTAAATTAATCTAGTCCCATTTGATAGTATTTGGCCCATATCCCTCTAAATTCTTTCATGTTTTCTTTCTTTCTTTCTTTCTATTCCATGCAGATGCCTTTTTGGTATCCAGTCTGGTAATTGTACAAATCTCCACCATTTCCCCTAGCAGCTCATTCCATACATGCACTTCTTGAAGAAGTTGCCCTTTAGGTCCCTTTTATATCTTTCCCCTCTCACCCTAAATCTATGCCCTCTAGTTCTGGACTCCTCCACCCCAAGGAAAAGACCTTGTCTTTATACTTTATCCATGCCCCTCATGAGCCCCAGCCTATTCAGCATCTCCCTATAGCTCAAACCCTCCAACCCTGGCAACATTCTTGATTATCTTTTTTGAACCCTTTCAAGTTTCACAACATCCTTCGTATCGGATCGAGACCAGAAGTGCACACAATATTCCAAAAGTGACTTAACCAATGTCCTATACAGCTGCAACATGTCCTCCCAACTCTTATACTCAATTAGTTAGCTCAGTATGCTGGATACTGGTTTGCTAATGCAGAGTACTGCCACTGGTGTGGCTTCAAATCTCCGCTGTATTTAGCGTGAAGAATTCTCAGTCCCAACCTCTTCCATCGCTGGAGACATGGTGACTGGAAATTAGCTAACGTGGTACCAACTATTTAAGAAAAGGTGGTAAGGAATAGCCAGGGAACCATGACATCGGAGGTGGGAAAGTTGTTGAAGGGAATCCAGAGGAGCAGGATTTACATGTATCTGGAAAGGCAAAGACTGATAAAGGATAGTCAGCATGGCTTTGTGCATGAGCAATAGTGTCTCACCAACTTGATTGAGTTTTTTGTAAAAGTAACAGAGAGGATTGATGAAGGCAGAGCAGTTGATGTGACCGATGTGGACTTTAGTAAGGCATTTGATAAGGTTCCTCATAGTAGACTGGTTAGCAAAGTTAGATGAGATGGAATACAGGGAGAAATAGCCATTTGATTACAGAACTGACTTTTCAGATTGGATGCCTGTGATCAGTGGTGTGCAACAAGGATTGGTGCTGGATCCACACCAAAATTGGAGGTGTGGTGGACAGTAAAAGGTACCTCAGAGTACAAAGAGATCTTGATCCGTTCGGCTGAGGAGTGGCAGATGGAGTTTCGTTTAGATAAATGTGAGGTGCTGTATTTTGGAAAGGCAAATCAGGGCAAGACTTGTACACTTAATGGTAAGGTCCTGGGAAGTGTTACTGAACAAAGAGACCTTGGCATTCAGGTTCCTTCAAAGTAGTGTCACAAATGAAGGAGGAATTTAGTGTACTTGCCTTTATTGGTCACTGCATTGAGTATCGGTGTTGGGAGGTCATTTTGAGGCTGTACAGGACATTGATTAGGCCACTTTTGGATACTGTGTGCAATTCTGGTCTCCCTCCAATAAGAAGGCTTTGTAAAGCTTGAAAGGGTTCGGAAAAGATTTATAAGGACGTTGTCAGGTTAGGAGGGTTTGAGCTACAGGAAGAGGCTGACTAAGTTGGGACTCATTTCCGGAGTGTAGGAGGCTGAGAGGTGAGCTTACAGAAGTTTATAAAATCATGAGGGGCACAAATAGGGTGAATAGCTAAAGCTTTTCCCCCAGGGGAGCCGAGTCTAAAACTAGAGGACATAGTTTTAAGGTAAGAGTGGAAAGATTTAAAAGGGAACCTAAGATGCCACTCTTCCACGCTGAGGGTGATACATGTATGGAATGAGTTGCCAGAGGAAGTGATCGAGGCTCATTTAATTATATTTAAAAGCCATTTGGATGGATACAAAGTTTGGAAGGGTTCGGAGGGATATGGGCCAAATGCTGGCAAAGGGGACTAGATTAATTGAGGATATCTGTTGACATGGACAAGTTAGTCCACAGGGTCTATTTCCATGCTGTATAACTGTATGACCCTCAGGTTAATGTCTCTCTCTCTATCTCTCTCTCTCACACGAGAGAATAGACCTGTGTTCTGATAATTCACTGAATTAAATTCCATCAAAACCATGTCCCAGAACACTGGCCATTGGATTACTAGCCCAATGACAACAGCACTACATCACTGTTCCTCCCATTGTCACACATGACCCCTTGATGTCTCAGACTGCGTACTTCCCATTTAGACAGAATTTCTTTTGAATATTTCTGAGTGCAGCTTTGGTCTCTATATGATTAAGTTATAATTCTGTTTCCAGGGATGATCTGGTCTTTTGATCGAGATTGTAGTTGAACGTGTAGTAACAACTCCCTGCACATCCCACTTTCTGAAAATGGGAAGTATCTGAGGGATGAGAATCCACCTTCATCGACAGCACAGATTACATTCAACATAATGAGGTTGTCCCGATCACAGCCACCTCCTGTCAGAGCACCACAGGCGAGAGAACACAACAAGCTACTATATATCACCACAAGGTCCTACAGATCATTCTGTGCTTATACAGATCATGTTGAGTTCACATCGATCACACTGACTTTCAGTCGATCAATCAAGAGCCTGTAGGTCACATCGAAGTCCCATAGGTCACACAGAGATCCCATTGATCACACCGTAGTCACCAAGATAACGTTGATCACACAAGTTCCCAGAGATCACACCAGAGTCCTGCAATGCACACTGAGCTCTTCTCGATCACACAGAGGTCTTGTAGGTCACTGAGATTCTGTAGATCACACTAGGATCCCACAGGATCAAATTGAGATCCTGTGTTCACACTGCAGTACTGAGATCATATCAAGATCCTGCAGAGTATACCAAGGTACCATACATCACAGAGATCTTGTCGGTCACACAGAATTGCACTAGATGCATACAGTGATGCATCTTTTACTCCTCCTCCTTAACAAATCTCCTGGGATTAAGGATGTCTATCTTCCATGATGTGAAGGTGCCAGTGTTGGACTGGGGTGGACAAAATCAGAAGTCACATGATACGAGGTTCTAGTCCAACAGGTTTATTTGAAATCACAAGCTTGCAGGGCAATTTCGACCTTGTCTACTTTCCAGTGATGAGTAATGTGTCCTGAGCTAACTGAACAGCCCAAGACTGGATCCACACAACCTGCAAGAGGCGGAGGGGTGGTGTTTGAAGGGGAGAAGGCAGGGTAGATGCTCAGGATTTTGCTCTTTCCGCTGTTTTCATCTGTTCTCCACATGGGCCTGTCACAGACACTCGAGACAGTTGTATATTCTCAGGCACAAGATTCCTGACAGTGTGTGGGGATTGTGCATTTCCGCAGGGAGGATTTGAAGATGTTTTTGTCTGTTGTCCCAATAACCACTCATCATGATGGAGCTCCAAGTGGTGAGCTTGGTGTCAAATTCATGTGTCAGACATTTGGACAGAGTGGCTCAGGTAAGGCATTGCTTAACTGTGATCAGTGTCTTAAATGGCAGGGTGTTCGCCTGAGAGAGGACCCTTATACTGGAGATTCTATCCTGAGAGAGGACCCTGGTACTGGAGCATCGGTCCTGAGATGGGACCCTGACCCTGGAGCATCTATCCTGAGAGAGGATCCTGATACTGGAGCGTCTATCCTGAGAGAGGACCCTGATACTGGAGCTTCTATCCTGAGAGAGGACCCTGATACTGGAGCGTCTATCCTGAGAGAGGACCCTGATACTGGAGCGTCTATCCTGAGAGAGGACCCTGATACTGGAGCGTCTGTGCTGAGAGAGGACCCTGATCCTGGAGCGTCCATCCTGAGAGAGGACCCTGATCCTGGAGCATCTATCCTGAGAGGGGACCATGACCCTGAAGCGTCTGTCCTGAGAAAGGACCATGACACTGGAGCATCTATCCTGAGAGAGGATCCCGATACTGGAGCGTCCATCCTAAGAGAGGACCCTGATACTGGAGCGTCAATCCTGAGAGAGGTCCCTGATACTGGAGCGTCCATCCTGAGAGAGGACCCTGATACTGGAGCATCTATCCTGAGAGAGGACCCTGATACTGGAGCGTCTATCCTGAGAGAGGACCCTGATACTGGAGCATCGGTCCTGAGAGAGGACCCTGACCCTGGAGCATCTATCCTGAGAGAGGACCCCGATACTGGAGCGTCTATCCTGAGAGAGGACCCTGACCCTGGAGCGTCTATCCTGAGAGAGGACCCTGATACTGGAGCGTCTATCCTGAGAGAGGACCCCGATATTGGAGTGTCTATCCTGAGAGAGGTTCCTGATAGTGGAGCGTCCATCCTGAGAGAGGTCCCTGATACTGGAGCATCTATCCTGAGAGAGGACCCTGATACTGGAGCATCTATCCTGAGAGATGTCCCTGATACTGGAGCGTCTGTCCTGAGGGAGGACCCTGATACTGGAGCGTCTGTCCTGAGAGAGGACCCTGATACTGGAGAGTCTATCCTGAGAGAGGACCCCGATACTGGAGCGTCTATCCTGAGAGAGGTCCCTGATACTGGAGCTTCCATCCTGAGAGTGGTCCCTGATACTGCAGCGTCCATCCTGAGAGAGGTCCCTGATAGTGGAGCGTCTGTCCTGAGAGAGGACCCTGATACTGGAGCGCCTGTCCTGAGAGAGGACCCTGATACTGGAGCGTCTATTCTGAGAGAGGACCCTGATACTGGAGCATCTATCCTGAGAGAGGACCCTGATACTGGAGCGTCTATCCTGAGAGAGGACGCCGATATTGGAGTGTCTATCCTGAGAGAGGTCCCTGATACTGGAGCGTCCATCCTGAGAGAGGTCCCTGATACTGGAGCGTCCATCCTGAGAGAGGTCCCCGATACTGGAGCGTCCATCCTGAGAGAGGACCCTGATAGTGGAGCGTCTGTCCTGAGAGAGGACCCTGATACTGGAGCGCCTGTCCTGAGAGAGGACCCTGATACTGGAGCATCTATCCTGAGAGAGGACCCTGATACTGGAGCGTCTGTCCTGAGAGAGGACCCTGATACTGGAGCGTCTGTCCTGAGAGAGGACCCTGATACTGGAGCGTCTGTCCTGAGAGAGGACCCTGATACTGGAGCATCTATTCTGAGAGAGGACCCTGATACTGGAGCGTCTATCCTGAGAGAGGGCCCTGATACTGGAGCGTCTGTCCTGAGAGAGGACCCTGATATTGGAGCGCCTGTCCTGAGAGAGGACCATGACACTGGAGCATCTATTCTGTGAGAGGACCCTGATACTGGAGCATCTATCCTGAGAGAGGACCCTGATACTGGAGCGTCTGTCCTGAGAGAGGACCATGACACTGGAGCATCTATCCTGAGAGAGGAACCCGACACTGGTCCATCTTTCCTGCCAGCGTGTTTGCAGAATTTTGAGAAGTATCACTGGTGATGTTTCTTAAGGGGTAAGAGGTGTTTTCTGTCCATTGTCCATACTTTTGACAAGTATAGTGGATAGGTAGGAATGGGCTATGATGTAAATACTATATGTAATCCAGAAATATACAAAATATCAGATTGAGGTCTATTCTGCAGGAGCGATGCAGCTCTGTTATATATACACACAAATATATTGTGAAATTAAAAGCAGTAATGCCAGTTAACAAAGCAATTATAGTGTACTGGGATTTATTTTGAGAGGTTTATACTTAAAAACAAATGAAGTTATGTTCAATTTGAAGGCACGTGTTCAGGCTACCCTCTACTTTCATTCATTAAATGGGATTTAGACATCACTGGCAAGGCCAGCATTTATTGCCCATCCCTATACAACTGAGTGGCTTGCTAATTCATTCCAGAAGGCAGTTAAGAGTCAACCTCATTGACATGGGTCAGAGTCAAGTGTCAGTCAGACCAAGTCAGGTTTCTTTCCTCAAAGGACGTTAGCAAACCAGATGAGTTTTCTGCAGTAATTGCTAATTACATTCACACCATTACTCAGACTAGCTTCTTACTGCAGATTTATTTACCTAATTGAACGCACCCTCTCCAAAGCCAGCACATCCTTCCCACCGTAGGGGAATGGAACTGTGTACAATATTCCAAATTGGCCTGATCAAAGTTTTATCCAGCTACAACATGACTTGCCAACTGTTATATTCAATGCCTTGACCGATGAAGGCAAGAATGATGTATATCTTCTTTCATATTCAGGAGGCAATTGACTTGGACTCCAGAAGTTGTCTGTATATCAATGCTCATAAGAGTCTGACCATTTACAATATACTTTCCTCTTGCATTTGACCTCCTCCGGTTTCATTTTAAAAACTGTTTTGAAAAATAATTTTCCAATCAATCAAAATGGGTAAATACATTTCCCAGCATTGTATTCATCGATCTCTCCATGCAACCTCTTCACTGCTGGCATTCCCATCACACTTTAGTTCAGCAGAAAATTTGGATACTTGACCGTTGCTCCCCCATTTTAAATCTTGAACATTGAGTATAAAAATCTGAGTCCCAAACGCTATAATGGTACCATGTTTAACTTACTAATTCCCGATTGCAGTGACACACTATGCATCAGAATGAGATCCTAGAATAAAGACTTGCATTTTGTCTTCATAAACTCAGAATGTTACTGTTTTTACCTAATTCAGAATGTTACAGTCAATGCAGCAATTTTGGAATGCAGGTCCTCATCATATATTAAAATACATAACATTAACGAAGCAAGATATATCACAGTGAATGATATAGGGACATTGCCAGAAAATTGGAACTGAATGTCACATCCTTATTCAAAAAAAAGTTTGGCCAAGCTCAGGCACTACAGGCAAGTCAGGTTAACCCCAGTGCTGGGAAAACTACAAGAACGATAATCTGCAACAAAATAAATAATTATCGGGACAAATAAGAATTATTTAAAGCAGGTCAATGTCAGTTTATTGAGGGCAAATAGTATTTAATCAACATAACTGCATTTTTTGATGAGATTAAAGTGCTGAAGGCAATGCAGGCAAATGAAGAAATTCAATAGAAGTATCACATAGCAGTCTATGAAGTAAAGTTAAAGGCCGTGGAGAAGAGACAATGTCAGCATTAATACAAAGGTAACTGAATGGTACAAAGCAAAAGAACAGACATTAACTTTTTTTCTTACAATCTTGAGGAAGGTATTGGTGGATTCCTCAAGGGAATGACACAAGGACCACAACTTTTCCTGTTCTATGTATATTGACCAGTGGACAATTACAAAAGTTGCAGCTTTAATAAAATTTGACAGTATGGTAACAATGAAGAGAATGACAGATTTCAACAGGACATAGGTAAAAACAATGACTGCAGATGCTGGAAACCAGATTCTGGATTAGTGGTGCTGGAAGAGCACAGCAGTTCAGGCAGCATCCCAGGAGCAGTGAAATCGACACTTCAGGCAAAAGCCTTTCCGGATGAAGGGCTTTTGCCCGAAACGTAGATTTCGCTGCTTCTTGGATGCTGCTTCAACAGGACATGGACAAACAAAGCAAAGCCAGAGAGAAGTGGGGAGAAAGTGCAAACTCCACATAGACAGACAGTAGAATTGAACCCAGCTCCCTGGTGATGTGAGGCAGCAGTGCTAACCACTGAACCACCATGCTGCGAAAGTTTGGTGACAACTGGACTGGATACATTGCATGAGGGATTTCAGTTGGAAAGGCAAGAGTCAAGAAGTTGGACTTTTGCCGCTTAAAGCAGAGAAAACTGAAAGGAAATTTGACAAAGGTATTAAAAACAACAGGGCACTGGACAGCAGACAGGGAGACACCGAACCCCAGTGGCACAAAGATCAAAACCAAAGTACACCCATTTAAAGTGAATGGTAAAAGAAACAAAGGCAACAGAAAGCAATTCAGATCTCCAATGTTCTGCTTGAGAGTGCGACAGATTCAATAGTGGCTTTCAAAATGGAATTGAAAAATTTATCTGGAGAGAATGCATTTGCAGGGGTACAGGGGAGAATTTAAAACGGTGGAATGAGGCCGATAAGTTGCTTCTGCAGTAGGCTGGCAAATGGCCTCTTTCTGTGCCAAAAGAAGAATAAGGACAAGCAATGAACTAAAATGGACAATGTTAAAAGGATACATGAAGAGAGAGATCTGGGAACGTATGTGAAGTTGGAAGACTTGTTAAGAAGGCTGTTTAAAAGGACAAAAAAAGTTTGCACAAAAAGCGACACACTTCCAAATCAATCTCAGAATTATTCCACTCTATCTTGTCTGCACTGGCTTTCCAAATGATCATCATGATTGAGTGTTGTTCTCCTGCCTTTTTCCCATTCCTTCGATTGAACTTGCCTCTATCACACTGCCCAGCAGTGCATTCAGCAGCTTAAAACAAAAGGTTCCCTGATAATACGCAAGGCTGATTACTCAAAAGATTTACTCTGGAGTACTAGCCCAACATTTACCTTGCAAAATAACCTACATATGTGGGGTGAGAGAAAGTATCCTATAGTGAATACCCTGTACTTGAATTTATAAATAATCTTGTCAAATTGCAATGTCTCAGAAACACTTCACAATATTAGTTAGCTGTGAAGTGCTTGACAAACTAATATTGTGAAGTGTTTGATTTTGACATGAGCAATTACTTCAAAATAATTAATGCTGCAAAACATACTTTTAAAAGTAAAAAATACTTAGCAGGTCAAGCAGTGCCTAAAAACACTTCAAATCAATTTAAGTTCATAACCAGGAATTCGCATTGCGCAAACACTTGCACGCGGTTATATAATTGGTATAGCTGCAGTGAGAAGCCAGATTTTAACTGAGTTTTCACATTATTAAAAGTACATATAGAAATTTATGATACCAAAATCAAAGGCATGGTAACTTACCGAGCAATATTGACTACATGGTCAGCCTTTTTGGTGCGTGGGTTGATGCCTTGAAGCAACTGTTCAAGGGGTGTGGCTATGACAGAGGAATGGCTTTCTCTCAGCCAATCCATGAACTGGTTCTCCTTCTGCAGGGCCAGCTCCAAAAGGCCCAGGGAATATTCCACTGCTTTCTCCAAGTGCTTTTTACCTGAGGCATCAGCAGAATATGGTCTGTAATTAATAACATTCCACAGTACAGTTGCTTTGAGAACTAAACTCCTAATACATTTTGTCATAGAGATGTACAGCATGGAACCTTCGGTCCAACTCGTCCATTCCAACCAGTTCTCCTTACCTAATCTAGTCCTATTTGCCAGCACTTGGCCCAAATCCCTCCAAATCCTTCCTGTTCATCTACCCATCCAGACCCCTTTTAAACGCTGTCATCGTACCAAACTCCACTACTTCCTCTGGCAGCTCATTCCATACATGCACCATCCTCTGCATGAAAACGTTGTCCCTTAGATCCCTTTTAAATCTTTCCCCTCTCACCCTAAACCTATGCCCTCTCGCTCTGGACACCCCCAACTTAGGGAAAAGATTTTGTCTATTTATCCTATCCATGCTGCTCATTATTTTATAAACCTCTATGAGGACATCCCTCAGCCTCCCATGCTCCAGGGAAAACAGCCCCAGCCAATTCAGCCTCTCCCTATAGCCCCAACCCTGACAACATCCTTGTAAATCTTGTCTGAACCCTTTCAAGTTTCACAACATCTTTCCACTAGGAGGGAGACCAAAATTGCACGTAATATTCCAAAAGTGGCCTAACCAAGGTCTGTACAGCTGCAACATGACCTCCCAACTCCTGTACTCAGTGCACTGACCAATGAAGGAAAGCATACCAAATGCCTTTTTCACTATCCTATCCACCTGCAGCTCCACTTTCAAGGAATTATGAACCTGCACTCCAAGGTCTCTTTGTTCAGCAACACTTCCCAAGGCCTTACCGTTAAGTGCATAAGTCCTGCTCTGATTTGCCTTTCCAAAATGCAGCATGTCACATTTATCTAAATTAAACTCCATCTGCCACTCCTCAGCCCATTGGCCCATCTGATCAAGATCCTGTTGTACTGAGGTAACCTTCTTTGCTGACCACTACACCTCCAATTTTGGTGTCATCTCCAAACTTACTAACTGTACATCCTCTGTTCACATCCATTGTCATTGATGGAAATGACAAAAAGCAGTGGACCCAGTACCTATCCTTGTGGCACTCCACTGGTCACAGGCCTCCAGTCTGAAAGGCAAACCTCCATCATCACTCTCTGGCTTCCAACTTCAAGCCAGTTAAGAGTCCAAATAGCTAACTCTCTCTGTAATTCATGAGATCTAACTTTGCTAACCAGTCTACCACGAGGAAACTTGTCGAACCCCTTAATGAAGTCCATATAGATCACATCGACTGCTCTGTCCCCATCAATCCTCTTCATTACTCCTTCAAAAAAAAACTCAGTCAAGTTTGTGAGACATGAGTTCCCATGTGCAGAGTCATGCTGACGATCTCTAATCAGTCCTTGCCTTTCCAAACACATGCACATCCTGTCCGTCAGGATTCCCTGCACTGAATCCCTAGGTTCTATCATAAACAGAAACTCAGACTGCTAATATGAATTAATTGCAGATGATTGACATCAATGAAGGAACAGAATAAAACATAAATCAAAGCCAAATCCAAGAGCTCACAATATTTTAAGGCATAAGAATCTAGCAAATCAAAAGTGCAACACGAGTGTGAGACAGTCCGTATTAAAGAATAGACACAGCAATAGGCCGTGTATAGCTGACAGCCCAGCATGGTGATGCTCACAGTTCATCAGATGTTAGAGAAGAAACTTCTGTTCAATACGAACCATCCTGTAACACCACAAAGCAGAACACTTGTAATTTCTGTATTTATTTCAAGATGATTAAATATGTTAAGTCATCACTGGGCAAATTCAAGTTCAAGTTGCTGATTAATGCCACAACAGCTGTCCACTCATTTGGAAGTGGTCACTGAACTATTAGTATGGAAACAATATTCCAAGTGGAATAATAAAAACAAAAGAACTTCTAAAACCATAAAGACAGTTAACATTTTGACTCTTTGCCGAAGTGACCCTTTGTCAGAACTCAGAGAGAGAGGGGGGAGTTGAAAGAGACGGTGGGGGGTGTGGGCAGAAGAGAGAAAGGGAGGAAATGTCGAAAGAGGGAGAAGGGCAAGAGAGTGGGGGAGAGAAACACAGAAAGAGATAGCAAGTGAGAGAGAGAGATACACACACACACACAGAGAGCGCGCGCGAGAGAGAGAGCGAGAGAGAGACAGATTGGATGACCGCTTTCCCATGTATCTATACTCCGTCTGAAAATGACACTGACCTTCCAGTTGCCAACCAGTTCTACAACACACTATCTTCTCATGCCAACATATGTCTCAGGCCTGCTGCAACGCTCCTTACCAAGGTGACAGATGGGGGCAGAGAAGTAGACCTAAGACCTTTGAAAATGTGCTGCATGGTACCCTCGCTAGTAAAGTTAGATCACATGGGAGAGCTTGCCAATTGGATATAAAATTGGTTTGATGGTGGAGACAGGGGTGGTGATGGAGGGCTCTTTCTAATTTATATAAGTGATTTGAATGAGAATGTTGGAAATACAGTTAATGAGTTTGCAGATGATACCAAAATTAGATAGTTTAGTGAACAGAGGATAATCATCTAAGATTACAAGGGATCTTGATCAACTGGGTCAATGGGCTGACGAGTGGCAGATGGAATTTAATTTAGCTAAATGTGAACTATTGCATCTTGGAAAGATGAACAAGGACAGGACGTACACAGTTAATGGTGGGGCCCGAGATGCTGTTATAGAATAGAGAAACCTAGGGGTTCAGGTACATAATTCTTTTAAATTTACATCACAGGTAGACAAGGTGTTTAAGAAGTCATTTAGCACACTTGCCTTCATTGCTCAGACCAATGAATGTAGAAGTTGGGACATTATGTTGTGGTTATACAGGATGTTGGTGAGGCCACTTTTGGAGTATTGTGTACAGTTTTGGTCACCCTGACACATGGAAGATATCATTAAATTGGAGAGGGTGCAGAAAAGATTTACAAGGATGGTACCAGGACTGGAGGGTTCAAGGTGTAAGGAAAGGCTGGATAAGATGGGACTTATTTCACTGGAGTGTTAAGAGATTATGGGGTGATCTTATAGCGGTTTATAAAATCATGAGGGGACTAAGTAATGTGAATAACAGAAGTCTTTTCCCCAGGGTAGGTGAGTTCAAAACTTGGGGGCATATTTTTAAGGTGAAAGGAGAAAGATTGAAAGAGCAAAGAATATTGACTAAGAGGGGAAAACTGTCTAAAGCAAAGACTATTGGTAGTTGGGGAGATAAATTATCACATCTCAGTGGGCTACCAAACTGATCTGTGTGCATGCACACAAGATATTTCTCTTTGCCTACCAGGAAATGGTGCGTAGGTGTCCAGCAGTTTGACGCCTTCCTCCAAAAGACTCAGACAAAGGCCCAGCATTGGGGAGTCATTCAGCAAATGAAACATTAAGTTGTATCCTGGAGACTTGTATGCAACCACCATCTCTCCTAGGAATCCAAGAAGCAGAGTAATTAATCTTAACATTGCACCATTGACTTTCAGGATTGGATATTGTGTAGCTGTACAGATTACAAGAACCAGATTAACCTCTGAATGGATTTCAAGACACAACTATAATTCAGTTACTACTGCAGGTGTCTTAAATGTGGTCAATTTGGTTCCATCATATTTTGGATCTGGTACGGAATTTCCTTTCGTGAAGCTGTTTGCTGGTGATTTCAATAAACACAGACATATGGGGTAAAAGTCTTGTCCTGGCTCCTGGTCCAATGTGAAACAGGATTTGGTAATGCCAACAGGTTGTCGTGGGAATGGCACAACAGTAAGCTGTACCTGACTAAACATTAACTCTTATCAAGTTGCTACACTCACGCATTGCCACCATAGGCCAAAGAACAAAATGCAAACAATGTCACATCATCTCAGTTTAGACAAAGCTGTTCTTCTGAGTGCAGCTACTCTGACATGTTGATATGAACGCTGATACTGGGTATCAGCGAGGTGGTCCACTCCTTTACCTTCATCAGTATAAAACTGACAAAATGGGAGAGGAGGGAGGGTGGATGTCCAAGTCAAACGTCACTTTAGAAGTAGTTGACGTAGGCAAACAAACAAAAGTTCTCCTAGTTGGAAGCCTGAACCCACTGAGTGACACCTTTGACGGCAATATCCAGGACCTATCATTTACCTTGAAGCTCCACCATTTGGTCTGTGAAATCTTCTGGTCGGGGTTCATAGTCTCTCAAAAGCTTATGGAAAACTTCAAGCACAACTTCAGCCACCTCCCACTGCGGAATATCACACATACGAAGAATTAGAATTGTACAAAGTCCATGTCTGCTGTGCTGCACTACAGGGTTCAGTAGAAGAACATACATAAAACAAAAAGAATCAATATTGCTTCTAAAAGAACTGAGGCTATTTCTCACTTTTTCTGCAGCTCTTCTATACGCTCTGGTTGGAAAGCGAAGAAACACAGAGTCCCTAAGGAACTGAAGATATGGGTCAAACCCAGGAGGACGAAGTCCTGCTCCAAGGTTTGTGGGGAAAGAACTTTCGACCAGCGTACTTATCAGACAGCAAAATGCTCTGGTGAGAGGATACTCTTCACTGCGAGATTCAATTTCATTCAACTCCACCTGAGGAGAAAAGAAAATGAGAGAATGTGACCATCTGAAATTAAACTCAAAAAGTTAAAATCATATAACATGATGACAATCACATGCCTCATTAACTGTCCAGAATCTTGGGACAATGTATTGACTTATTTCCACACCCCATCTCAATTACTTCATCAAATTATTGTTTTCAGGAGTATTTCCAATTTCCTTTTGAAAATTCCCACCCTTACCAGGTAGTTCACTCCAGATCATAACTCACACTCACTTCATTCTTTTGCCAATTATGAAGCAAAAACAAAAACTTGCATCTAAGGGGGTGGTATCTTCAGTCACACAAAAAAAATCTCAAGCAGCTACACAAAAACTAAATCTGACAAAAATGAGATAACGATCTGCAAAAACATATTAGGAAGGTTGAGCACAATGGTGATCAAAGTGATTAATTTGAAGGAGACCTTAAATGAGCAGAGCAAAACCAAGAGGCTGCAGAGTACACATTCCAAAGAATAGGGCCGAGATCATTCAAGATATTATTGCTAATGATCGGGACAAGGAAGAAATGATGCATAACAAGCCAGTCAGAGGATCATAGTTTTCGGTAAACGCAAAGTTGGAAGAGAATCAATGACATCCTCAATACTTATGTGGCTAGTCTGGTTCACTTGAAATTCTGGTTAATGATAATGATTTTGATGTCATTTTGTTTTTGGTGTTTTTGAGGAGGGCTGATATTCAGTGATGATAATGGTGTTGAATTTCAAGGAGAGATGGTTACATTGTCTTGTGTCAGAAATGCATGTCATTGCCTGGCACTTCAGCAATACCAATGAATGTGAAGATTTATTATTGCACACAATTCAGACTGCAGAGTTTTGAATGACCTGAATTTTACAGCTGGGAAACAGCAGGTTTGATGGGAATTGGATTCACACAGTTCCGAGGTGACAAGGACACAGATGAGAGATTCTACAATTTGGTAATACATTAAAAAAATTACATCACACTGCCAATCACATCTGTACATCTCTGGTGGTTTAAAGAATAAACAATTTATCACACTGACCAATTTTAAATACAAACAATAGACTTAGTGTAAATTCTAACTAGTTTCCACATAATCAACATGACTCAAAATTATCTCCTAAGTCTCAATGTAAAAGCCCCAAACCATTTGAACCTTTTGAACCTCTGTGCCAATTTTACAATTCATCCGAAATCATTGTTGCATCATCTATTTTTACTTCATACACTAATCATCCAAAATGTAGCTACAATTCTTACAAGAGATACGACAGCAATCAACATTAAAACCCATAAGTTTTAGTTACGGAAGGGATCAGCAATAGGTGCACGTAATTTAAATATCACGTTCTCTGAAAGCAGTGAATCCCAAATTCCAGGAGACTTCAATTTTCAAAGCAAGGATGGGAAGGAGTCAGAAACCCAATTACTCCAGTTAAGCGCCTTCTAAACTGTTTGTTAATGGGCTGGGAGGGTGAGTACAGAATTTTAAGTCTGGCACTGGGTGAATTTGAAAGTGAGCACAAGGCTGAGCAGCTCAACATGGGGAGAAATAAATGAGGAAAATCAGGATGTGCCTCTTTTTGCCCCAGACTGTGCATATTACTTCTCATTTGATCGTTTGGGTACTTTTATACTTAGCAATGCTTTCGGCTCTAATTTGGCACTAAAATGACCTATGGTCCAATTAATGCAGTTACATATCTAAGTAATATCTGACGAGTGATGCAGTTCCACAGGGGCTCATTTATGAAATCATTTTGGTGTGCTCCCAGCCCCAATTTGAAAACTAAGCCCCACATATCTTCCAAGAACATTAAGGTCAGGCATCAAAACAATCTAATACAATGCCCAAACACCTACAAGAAACAACATAATGTGCACTTTGTAATGGGACGTAATGGCACCTACTGATCAATTCCAATCACTATGATGAGAATCGAAGTACAAGTGCAGTAATTGATCCACACAAACTGAAGTCTTTGCAGGATTCACAGATCACTGCCTAATTTAGTGGTGGATATGCTGGTCAGCCTGTGACATGGGTCAAAAAGTGTGGCGCTGGAAAAGCACAGCAGGTCAGGCAGCATCCGATTAGCAGGAGAGTCCTGTGACACGGATTCCCCTGCATCTGCACAAGCAACTGGCTGAAAGATTTTAATCATGTGTGCTGTGACCAGGAGAGGAAAAAAAACTAGGCCAATAGCATCTGAATCAGGGATAGTTGGAGGCCACTCAGCCTTTCCAACCTGCTCCGCCTCTCACAGATGCTTTGATTATCTGCTTGCTCATCAAAAATCTACCTCTGTTCAAAAAAAAACTCGATTTCCACTGCCCTTTTAGAGATAGAGGCGAAGGAAAAAAAAACATCTTGCTTTAAATGGGTAACCCTACAAGACAATGGCTCCTCATACTAGATTCTCCTACAAGAGAAAACATCCTTCCAAAATCCTTCCTTTCAAGTCGCCCCAGGAACTTATAAGATTCAACCTGAGAAACTACTTTTTCATTCGTCTTTGTTATATAATGGATTACTTACCTCAATTCCAGTGTCTTGTCTCTGACTCGGACTTCTAACTGTCTGCAACATCTGAAAGATGAAAACAATACAAATGGTCTCAGTTCAAATTCACTGCCTCTTCAGTGTTGAAGCCCAGATCTTCTCAACACCTTGATGAGTTATTCCCAAATTCAATACTTTTTCAGTGTTACCTACCTGCGTATATTCCAGTGATTGCCAAAGTGAAGCAGCAATCTCTGGTGATTTGCCAAATGCTGCCAGCGTCTTCAGTATTTCAGCTTTTAGTCCTGGTGGGATGCTGCATTGGATCAAGCCCAGCATAACAATTATAGGTGTCCACTGTGGATGCTCACACAAAGCCAGACGCGCATTCTCACTCTGGAAGATACAATTTGTTAAAGTATAATTATTCTTTAATAGGTCCCAAGCATCATTTGCTGACTGTCTTTAAGTAGCCTTGAACTGAGTGGCTTGCTAGGCCATTTCAGAGGGCAGTTAAGAACCAACCACTCTGCTGTGGGTATGAAGTCATATGCAAGCCAGACCAGGGAAGGACAACAGATTTTCTTCCTTGAAGCTCATTAACGAGACAGATGGTTTTTAATGATCAGTGATAGATTCATGTCGACTATTAAAAAGACCAATTTTCTATTCCCAATTACCTGAATTCAAATTTCAGCAGCTTCTCTGATGGGATTTGGCCCCATATCTTCAGAATATTAACCTCTGCTTCTGAATTGCCCCCAAAGTAAAGCAATTTAAGCATCAGAAGGGCCTTTGTATACTATGGCTCTCCTCCCCTATCCAGACCCACTCCCCTAAGAAACTGCTAGAGACCAGTCAGATACCAGTCATCCTCATATGATGATTATTCAAGTGCAAGGCTAAATTGCAAGTTTTAACTGACGATACAATAGAGGGATTTTGAGCCAAGCTTGATGTGAGTCTTGACCAACACAGGTGCACACAGCATGGAAGTGACATCAGAACTGGGAGGCTGAGGCCAATGATGGTTCTTTCCAGAGCTACTCTGATAGCTCAGCCAACAGGAGAACAGAAATCACACTCTGGACCACAGCTCTCAGTGCTTCACACCATAAAGTTCATTTTTTATTTTCCTACTTTAGTACTGGAAAAAATACAGACCAGCAGCCATTTCTGCATGAGCAATAAATGAAGTCTTTTTGCTTCCAACTTCAGCCAGAAGTTCCAAATGGATGCTCCATCTCGTCTTCCTCTGGAGATCTCTGACATTACAGACACCAGTCTTCAACCAATTCAATTCACTCTTTGTGGTACCAAGAAAGTGGCTTAAGGCACTGAATACAGCAAAAGCCTTGGGTCCTGACAACACTGCAGCAATGGGTCTGAAGTCACGTGCTCGAGAACATGTCATATTCCTAACCAAGCCATTTTAGTTTTGACAGAGACAAGCAAATGAATTAAATTGACCTTTCTTCCTTTGCATTCACAACACAGTAAAATGAAAGCCTTCAAAGATGCTCAAAATTGAGCCCAATGGTTCGTAATAAGAATTTGTGAATACTCAATTCCAGACACCAGTTTGTGTTTTAAACATGAAAAAAAGTGGTTTCCACATATGCATTGCTGATAGTTTTGCTGTTGATTTTTTGAAGATGTCAATCAAAGTCAGCTTTTCAGTCACCCAGACAAAAGCAATAATGCTTCTAACTCAGTTTTCTATTCTCTGAGCTTCAAAGAGCTGCTGATGGGAAGTTAGGCAGGGAACTTTCAAATCTTCTTGCTGTAGCATTAATAGCAAAATTCATTTTCCCAGAAAACATACTCCAAACCAGATTCAAACTCTGGCCATTCCCTGACAAACATCTCATACCTAAGGTCCCAGTTACCATTCAACATCTGCCATCTACTTAAGCTCAAGGTCTTCTCCAGATTTGCTTGAACCAAATCTCAGGTACTGACTTTGATAGTAGTCAGTTGCTGCTCCTGTTTAAACTCTTCACACTTGACAAAGTGTCTGCGGAGCCTGCTGATTAGAAACCAAATTATTATCACCTTCCAGGCCTGACCCCTCAAATAAAAAAAAAAGCCTATTTGGTCTGTATTCCTTTTAGCACAAGCTGTTATCCGTGGTCCAAAAGTCATCTTGAGCTCTCAGTTCCAAGCTGAAAATTTGACAAAAAAAGTCATGAAATAAAAATAACAACAAATCAAATACTCTGAATAGTACAACAATGGCATCTACCTAGGAATGTGGAAAATTGCCTTGGTATGCCCTCTGCGTTAAAGCAGGATGAATCCAACAAGACCAGTCTACTTAAAATCAAATTGATGGAAAGTGACCATCAACACTGCAATCAAGTGACATTTGCTCAGTAATTACTTGCTCACTGATGCTCAATTTTGGAGTCCACCAACGCCACCTTTACAACCTTGGTCGCAACATGAACAAAAAAGGAGCTAAGTTCCAGAGATGAGGTGCAAGTGACTGTTATTGGCATTAAGCTAACATTTGACTGAGTGTGACATCAAAGATACCAGCAAAACCGGCCTCAATGAGAAGTGGGGAAAACATCCACTGCTGGCTGGAGTCATGCTTACCACAAAGTGAGATGGCTGCTGCGACTGAAGTCATTCATCTCAGTTGCAGGACATCTTTGTGGGAATTCCTCAGAGTGATGTCCTAGGCCCAACAATTCATCTACTTCTTCAATTACCTTCCCTCCACTGTAAGGTCAGATTGGGAATATTTGCTGATGACTGCACAATGCCATTTGCAATTCCTCAGATACTTAAGTAGTCCATGTATAAATGCAGCACTTCCTGGACAAAATCCAGGTTTGGGTCGACAAGTGGCAAGCAACATTGATGGCACACAAGTGCCAAACATTGCGACCTCCAGCAACAGAACCTCACCATCCTCCGTGCTGTACCATTGCTGAATAAACCTGAGAGGTTACCACTGAACAAAGATTGAAATTGAATAGTCACATAAATTGCTAGCTGCAAAAGGACGGAATTCCACAGCACGTAACTTACTTCCTACCTCCCTAAAACCCGTTCACTATTTACAAGGCATAAATAAGGAAAGTGATAAAATACTGCCCACGTGCGGCTCCATCAACACTGAAGCAGCTGGACACTATCCAGGACAAAGCATTCTGCTCAAAGAGCATCCAATCCATGACGGTCAACATTCATTCTTTTAACCATATCTCATCAACCATTCTCAAGAGCAACTTGGTAAAGCAACAAATACTGGCCAACCCACAACGCAGGTGATGCTGACATCCCACGAGCTCATTAAAAAAAAACTGATGTACAGCTAGTGCACACCATCCACAAGATGCACTGCTGTAACTTACCAAAGCTCCTCCAAAAGCACTTCTCAATCCCACATAATCTACAATGGAGAAGAGCAACAGCTACAGATGTATGGAAACACTACAACACTATCACATGACCTGCAGGCTGCCCTCCAGCCACTCACCATTCTGATTAGAACTATTTCTTTACTGTTGCTGGGTCAAAATCCTGAAACTCTCTTCTCATCAGCACAGTGGGTGCCTACGAATCCAAAGGCCTGCAGAGGCTCAAGGTGGCAGTCACTACCACCTCCGCCAGTGTACATCCCATGAATGAATGAAAAGAAAACTGAAAAGCCAGACAGTTATGTGGGTAGAACAGGGGAGTTAAATTAACTGGATAGCTCTTTCAAGGAGATTGTAAAGATACAACAATCCAAATTACTTCCTTTAATACGGTTTGCTTCCAAGAAACCTTCAGCTAGTGAATACAAGAGGGAGCCTACTTGAGTGGTATAGATTACTACGAAACCCAAGTGGTGTCTTCATCCCATGAAAGCAAGTACAAGTTTTTTCATTACCTACTTCATGCAATGTAATTGCAAATTTTCCCTTACTAACACACTATTCTCAAATCAGTTAGATTTTACAAGCAAAGCACACTTGTACTGCTTGTGCTTGCTGAAGCTACAATTAAATCAGCTGACATTTTTCACATTAAATACCCAGACACAGCAAAATCAATGGATTATAAAATTATTGGCAGATGCAAGTTTCGATGCGACTTGCACCTCATTACTGGTGACTTGTGTCAATGGTGTAGAGTCACATTGTTAGGCACATTAATGAGCTAAATGCAAGCATTTCACCCGTGGAACTTGAACTTGCTTTAAACCAGTATGGAACTGGTTTACAGTCATTTGGAACCCACTTTTGAACAACGTTGGGCTGCATCTCCAGGATCCAAAAGTAGAACTGAATTTATAAACATTGTATAAATTTCTCTGAACAAGCACAGAGAATCAGAGTTCACTTGTAGCAAGATAAAGTAGAAAACAGAACTAGGTATAATACTAAAATTAGCACAGAATGTTTCACAGCTTTTTATCATGAATAAGTTGTTTTCTTATACTAGTATATTATTACTGTTGTCAGCATCAAAATGGTCTTTTTTATGTGTTTTTGTGAATTAGTTCAGTATCACATTTTGTGAACACAGATTAAGAAACTGTCAAGCCAACAGGATGGCTTGGTCAGTGAAAAGCTGGGCCCAATCTGCACTGAGATAATTGACCTTACCAAGGACAGGCAGCTACCTGTGGCCTGTTTTTCATTAATCACTGGGATGGGTGGAGAAAAATAATGGCCAGACTGCATCTGATCCAAAGAAGAAAGAAAGAAATTGGTTTTCATTGCTCTCGATGGGAGATATCAAGGACAAGGTACATTACCCATTTGACGATGCTGCCTGTAAGTTGAAGGAAGGCGATGAGGCCATCCATTTCACGTTGTGTTATGCCTCTCAAAGGCATGTGTCTGTACTGAATGGTGTCTGTGCTTGGAATATCTCTTCTTAGGTGCTCATGGTACAGCATCAGTGAGTGGAAGAAATGTTCCCATGATACAGGGTTGCCTCCGACTACCTGGATATTCTCTACTGCAAGGAACAACAACGAAGATTTAATCTTAAAAAATGTCATTTGAACTCTTCCTTTTTCTTCATCATCCAACTGTCCCTCAATATACGAGGTTGTGACTCCATAGATTCAAGACATTCCTCATCAGCAAAACAATTTATTTGTACTTCTTTCAAATGATTACACTATATTTGCTGCCCATAACATAGCTGGTTTCACAATGAGGAGATCTACTATAGATTGTTTCACAAAGCAAGCACCCCAAGTCCACAGGCTTGACCCCAAATTTCCAATATTCTGTCATTTTAATTCTTCACCTGCTCAGAAACTCTGTCCTCTGATGCCTACTCTCTTCAAATAAACAGTTCATAAGAGCCTGAGAAAAGGCATTCCATCTCTCTGCTTTGGAGTCTTCTGGATCAAAATTTTAATAATTTCAACTCATAGCCACGATACCCTTTTCTTGGGCAGCATCTGATAGAACTATCTTTGGTTTCTTTTCTTGTTCCATTCTCCTTTAGCGTTGCACCATCATACATTTGACATTTAATCAGTCTGGCTTTCCTGATCAAAGACAGCCCTTTTTTGAACTTGGTTCCCCTTTAACCTTTTCATAGAATCATGAAATCCCTACAGTCTGGAAGCAGGCCATTCTGCCAATCGAGTTTGGACTCAGCATCTAAAAAACATTCCACCCAGACCCAACCCCCCCTCTCCCCATAATCTTGCATTTTTACCATGGTGAATCAACCTAACATGCACACCTTTGAACTGTGGGAGAAAACCCGTGCTGACATGAGGAAAACATGCAAACAGACAGACACCTTCGGGTGGAATCAAACTCAGGTCCCTAGTGCAGCAAGGCAACAGTGCTAACCACTGAGCTACCGTGCCATCCGATTTGACCCACCTTGAACTTTTCAAATCAACCACTTTCCAGTTCTGATGAGAGATCAATGTCAAATATCAAGTTTGGTTCTCTCTCAACAGCTAAATTCCTGAACTGAGAATTTCTAGCAACTGTGAGTGGAACCCTTAATAAATATTAACTACCATGGTCAGAATTTGACTGGTCAGTTGTAATTAGCAGATTTCTGAAGGAAAAATAGGAAAGATTTTAAGTAATCTGAGAGTTAGGACAATCTGCAAACAAAGTATTTAATAAACAAAATAACCACAGACATTTAGTGATGTGGGAAAGTAAGTGTTTAATACGTTTGAGTCAAGAACATCAACTAAATAAATAACCACTGAATGTAAAAGTACAAAAGTGGCCGGTCACTGAGCCCATTATGCCTGTGCCAGGTCTTGGAACAAGCTTTCCAATTTAGCCCCATGCCTCAGTTTCCTCCCCATAATGCTGAAAATTAGTCCCCAAACAGTGTTAAATTGCCTTTTCAAGGTTTCAATTATTCAGGGTGAGCGTACCTTCTTTATATTTCTAATCACTTTATATATTATACCCTTTTAATTCTTCTATTGTTTTAAATCCAAAATAAGTTAAGCAGATGGAAAGAATTTATCACTTCTATCACTTTAAGGTCTTAAATATATCTCCTAAACCCACTTGCAAATCTTTAAACTGAACAGCCTTAACACGGGAGTTTATTTTGATGACTGAGCTGTATAACAATGCCATCTTGACTTTGCTCCTGCTGTTGTCAGTTCTTGCTCCAAGAGCTTCCAGGACACAATTTCGGCTGATATTTCAGTGCAGTATCCGGTGATGCGACATTGTCAGAGATATCATCATTTCGATAAGGATTTCAACTAAGCCTCTGTCTGCTGCATGGATGTATACTTTTAATAAAACTCTGGCACAATTTGATAAGCAGTGAAGTTTTTCTGAGACCAGGGTCAATAGCCATCCCTTCTGATATCAGCCAAAGAAAGGTTACGAGCCTCATTTAGATTTTGCTGTGCTCATGTGCTGCTGCATTTGTATATTAAAAAAAAACTACTCATTGCTATGAAATGGCCCAAGGGCACAAATGTGATAATAGTGCTTGATTTTCATTCACAAATTTAAAGTTGCTCTTTTTATCATGGGCTGTCTTTTTGAAGGCCTTGTGTGATTTCTGATGAAATTCCAGGTGCATTGTAAGCACTGTAGAAAAATCCATTAAAAATAATTTGTTATAGTAAAGAATATTTTTTATACTTCAATTAATCACTTGATACTCATACTCGTTTAAGTGTCTCGCTTTACTTTTGCTGCTTTTGGGTTTCACTGTAAATAATGTCTAGTGGATAATTACATTGACTTTTATATTTTACTATTCATGTCACTTGCCACAAGCTTCATTAAATTTTAGTCTGCATCAATAAATCTATCCTGCACACGTTTTGATCAGCTGAGAAGTTGGACCAAATTCAAACATTGTTGATTGTAATGTTTTTCCGTATGTAAAGAATGCCACATTTATATTTGTTATTTTATGAGGTATATATGCAGATAATGGAACTTGTTTGTCTATTTGGGTTTCCTTAGCTTTAGATTTAATACATTTAGCTCAGTGACAGCATTCCTTGTACCTGACTTAGAATATAATTGATTAAAATCCCATTCTAAAGAGTCAAAGGTCTTGTCGAGGTGACAGTCCAGGGTGGTACTGTGGGTGTGCTGCACCTCTACAGCTGATTTGATTTTAAACTGTTCAGTTCAATGTAGGTCTTGTGACACCATTCATGAGCAGGGTTACAATGGTGTGTTGTTGTTTCCAACATGTATTTTGTTTTACCATATTAAAATACACACACAAATTGCTTTTTCATTATATCTACTACACTGTTCTCCTGGTTTTGTTCCTTGTGGATTTGCCTGGTTTCCAAAGCTTTAACATGTTCTTGGGAAAGAGTACTAATGACAATAGTTTCCAAAAGAAACATCCATATGGACTTAATTCTAACTTCTCCACATATTTTCGTTTTGCATTTTTATATTTTTCTGATATCTAAGTGGCACTGAATTAAATAGTACACGTAAAAAGTGAACAAGCTATCTTCTATTTAACTACATGTTCCCTTTTCACAGGTAGTTTGCTACATAGTTTTTGAACTTTAGCTAATTACATGCTTATTGAAATGTGAATTTTTACTGTAGACTCAGCCCAATATGGAAATGTATCTACAATTGCTCTAAAACATAGTTTTAGGAATTTTGCCTTTGTGGAAGGAGATGGGTATATCGAGGTTTAAGTAGTGGACCGAAACGGCAGACACGAATAGTTCAGATGTTCATACTCGTGAATAATGCTATCACACCCTTCCTAAAGACTGCGATAATTGTGCAGCAAATTTTGCTATTTGCCACAGCTCTTGCATTAACTGAAAAATAAACTGCAGTGCTCTATGCAAATCAGAGTTTGGGGCAACCACACCAAAATAAAGCAATCCACCCTAAATGTCATATGTTATGCATGTTTCTTGGTACTTTAGCTGGACTCAGCACATTGAATTCTGAATTCCCCTTCTGCTCCTGGCATTTTTGTATTTTGCTGCTCATTAGTTTAGCAGGCACGTGAAATGTTGAGCATAGCATTCTGACTAAGTGAAAAGGTGAAGCCTGGAATTATGAATCCCTCAGTGCATGGAAGAGTCCTAAGCTTCACAGATAAACTTTGCTAAAGATGTAGCTTGAAACCTAGTGGTCACCTGACCCCTCTTTTATAAAGGGTCTCACTTGGGAATTAAAAACTTTTTGCTGCATGAGCCAGTTTGTATTATGTCCATCCTGTGAGTAATGTAGTCGTGCTTGATAAACCAGCCCCTTCAAACTTGACATCAATTCTCCATGCAGAAGCTTGCACATTTGCACTTCAAGTTGTAAATTTCTGGAAAACAGTGGTACACATCTCACTCATCTACAAGCCACATGGGATTCTCTATCTGGTGTGCACGTTCTCTCCCTTTGTTCAAAAAATAAACTTAGTTTTGGGTCTTTTCTCTGTTTTAATGAAAACACCTGAATAGATAAATATTGTTTGTATCAGCCTTAGAGGCTTCTGTGCACTCGACTGACCCATGAGTTGAAGAACATCTTTGCCTACTATTATTCTTTTTCTTGCTCACATTCTATGCCTGTATTGTTATCTATTCTTTACTGTGGCCCCATCTCTACATCAGGTGCACCTAATGTTTTCATTTTCTAATCAGAGTTTTCAAATCTTAGTGCTTTCTACCCAAAGCCCAGAGGCACAGAACCAAATATGAAGCTCCAGTTGCAATCAAGAAGCTCATCATCCACTAGAGTTTAAACCTGGGGTCACCAGGCATGGATGTCCTCTCCCTACTCCTGACTATTCACTGGGCAATTCAAAGAGCTTTGCGTGGAGTGTCAGTATTAATCTTGACACAAGCAATAGTTTGCGTGTTGCAACTATTCTTTGCGAATACAATGCACAAAACATGAGTGCTGCTTTTAAAAAATGAAAAATGCAGACCTGTCTCCCCCATTGGGAAATGTGTTTTTATTGGAATAACTCCAGCACTCCCATGTGAAATTAGACGCTGACAGTCTGTGGACTGTTTGACTGTGGATCTTTACCCTGAACTCACTAAATATTCACTCAAGTGACGTGAACATAAGAGCTATAGCTAGTAAGTTTGCAGATGACGCCAACATTGGACGTGTAGTGGACAGTGAAGAGGGTTACCTCAGATGACAATGGGATCTTGATCAGATGGGCCAATGGGCTGAGAAGTGGCAGATGGAATTTAATTTAGATAAATGCGAGGTGCTGCATTTTGGGACAGAAAGTATTAGCAGGACTTATACACTTAATGGTAAGGTCCTGGGGAGTGTTGCTGAACAAAGAGACCTTGGAGTGCAGATTCAAAGCTCCTTGAAAGTAGAGTCGCAGCTAGATAGAATAGTGAAGAAGGCGTTTGTTATGCTTTCCTTTATTGGTCAGAGCATTGAGTAAAGGAATTGGGAGGTCATGTTGCAGCTGTACAGGACATTGGTAAGGCCACTTTTGGAATATTGCGTGCAGTTCTTGTCTCCTTCCTATCGGAAGGATGTTGCGGAACTTGAAAGGGTTCAGAAAAGATTTACACGGATATTGCCAGGGTTGGAGGATTTGAGCCACTATATGGAGTGGCTGAATAGACCAGGGCTGTTTTCCCTGGATCATTGGAGGCTGAAGGGTGACCTTACTGAGGTTTATAAAATCACAAGGGGTATGGATAGGATAAATAGACAAAGTCTTTTCCCTGGAGTGGGGGAGTCCAGAACTAGATGGCAAATGTTTAAGGGTGGGGGAGGGGGGTATTATATAAAAGAGACTTAACTGGCAACTTTCAAGCAGAGGTTGGTGCGTATATGGAATGAACTGCCAGAGGTGGTGGTGTAGGCTAGTACAATTGCAACATTTAAAAGGCATCTGGATAGGTATAAGAAGAAGAAAGGTATGGAGGGATATGGCCGAGTGCTGGCAGCGGGACTAGATTGGGTTGGGATATCTGGTCAGCATGGACGATTTGGACCGAAGGGTCTGTTTCCGTGCTGTACATCTCTATGACTCAATGACTCTTCTGTACAGCTGTTTTCCCAATTATTTTTACATCCACAATATCTGATTAAGTCACTGACCAGAGGAAAAGTTCCTCAGCGGTCACTGGGTCAAAATCTTGGCACTCCTTTCCTAACTGCACTGTGTCCTCTTAACCACATAGACTGCAGTGATTTAAGGTGGGAGCTTACCAGTATCTTCAAAAGCAATCAGAGATGGAAAGAAAACCTGGCCAGCCAGCAATACCCACATCTCGTGAACAAGTAAATGACAAAAAAAAGAAGCTATACTAGTAGTCAAGGAAAACACTCGCTGATTTTTCCTTGGTACAAAGGCCAACTGGTACAAACCTGACATCAGGTCAGATATCAAATCTAGCCGCAAGATAATATGCAACACTGAGTAACACGTTTATCCATTATTACTGGCAATGCATATCCCTGCCTTTTGAATTCATTTTCATGTACCATCGTTACTCAATTCTGAACATCAAGGACACTTCAAATGAATTTTCATGTCTTTTAATATTAAAGAGATTAAATGATTTCAAGTTTAATAATGGTACAGCTTGCATTTGCACAGGAAAAAACTCACCATGACTGCTGCCATTGACTTTGAGCAGACTGAAGCAGTAGTGTGCACAGTGTGGTCCATTGGCTAGTCCACGTAGCATCTGAAGATAGGGCAAGTACAGAGATGGGGGTAGCATGTCTCCCATCTGCCTCACAAACTTGGACAGAACAACCTGCAAAGTAAAAAGAAATTAAAGGCTTTTTCCAAAAGGACAGATTTGTCAGCTACAAGCTGACAGCTACTAAACTGAAGACACCCAACTAAGTTGAAGTTGCAATAACAAAAAGCTCAGCAAAACACTTAGGTATATTGCTGAAATCAGTATACTGGAACAGGAATAGACAACAGTCCCTGAAACATGTTTTCCCGTTTAATTTGGCTATTTCAGATCACCTCACTCATGATCCAAAGCCCTTCGACCTTGAGCCAGCAAAGGTCTATGATCTCAGTTGTGCAGCTTGGTTGAAATCACTGGAAACATACCTGGCGTTGTGGGGGCCTATGGCGGGTCAAACCGGAGAATGAACCAGTCATGCTTGTAGTTTGAACTGGTTCTGATGGACACCAATATTCAAGGGCGAGCTCTAGTCTGAAGGGATCCTTCTGGTACAACTCTCCAATCTGTCAAAAGTTGAATCACATAAAAATTATATCTCAATTAACTTATTTGAGAGGTTGAGATGTGATAAGGCATCATAGAAATCAACATAAGCATCAAAACTATATGTATAACCACTTCAAATATGCAGTTTCAAATCCACTACATGATCTCAACAACTTGGTGAACCTCCAAAATGTGCACATGGATTGAATGGTTTTCAAGAATGCAGACCCTTTCGCTAGTTATCTATTCTCATAAAGCACAACTTACTTTCTGCCACTGGAGGCCCTCAGTGATCTACTTGTAGAAGAGTGGGCCAGCATGCGTTGATACAACACACTCAATCTGCAAAATGGTCATATGTATTCACCCATTTAAAATGCAAAGTCTGCTTTGTAAATTTGGGGAAATCTTCCCTGCACTCAACATTCAATACAAGTTAGCAGCAGAAATTAAAAAGCGAAGTTGTTCTGGTTTCAGGAATGTTCACCAAGTCATAAACAGATTAAAAACTGCTCTTCAATTTTTCTTCCTATCAATCCTTTCGCTCCATAAGTTGGCACACACACAGCCCTTCGTTCTTCTTTTTTCCCAAAACGCTATCAGACTCTGTGGGGGAGCACAACCTGGCTCAGTTTTCATACATACAGCGTCAAAAACAATCATTGGAAGGAACCAATCAAATCATAATGACTATTATAAAAAGGAAGCGCTGGGAAAATACAGCAGATCCAGGAACACAGGAAAGAAGTTAAAGTTCAAGTCCAACATGATTTTTCTTCATACTAACAAGTCATAAAGCACTTTCTGCTTTTAGTCCAGATCTACAGCATCTGGAGTATTTTTTCTTTTAAAACAACACCAATTGATGTGTTCTTAAGCTGCCTCATTTTGTGCTCATGTTTGCACCTTAATTCTGAGATTCCTTAAATCTCACTGTTGTCTGTGAAGACACGCCTTCAAATGCACCTCTTTGACCAAGCTTTTTGTCACTTATCTTAATGTGTACTGATGTGGATCTAGTTCAATCTTTGATGGAACTACTGACAACTGTTTTGTTTTACAATGCTAAAGATGCTACAATGCAAAAATGCATGTTGTTGTTGCCGTTCACTGAGGTACCAGTTTGGTGCCTGTTCATTCCAAGTCAAAGTTCAGGGTGGTATCAAGTTTCATCTTACCAACAGCATTAAGTGCTCGAGGTCACGGCGTACTGTGGAAGGTGGCTCAGTGCCCACCTGCAGACTCATATGGATAATTCGGGCATCTTCATCTGCACGGTTCCGCAGTTGTTTAACCTGTTAATACAGTAGGTTAGATTGCAAAGAGAAGTGAAAGTTAATAGTCTCACTGGTGTTGTCTTTGCTCAATTTATCTTACAAAATTGATGGGAAGCAAAAGACCAGCAGCTGTGCAAAGCCTGCCACACGCAATGGCCAGGGAACAGAGATTTAGCACTTTCTCTTGCCTGGCACAACAATGTTATCTCCTGGGTGAGGCAAAACGACCAGAGCAAGAACAGACAGGACTAGAAAAAGGGGGAAGAAACTCAAAATTCATCTCTCTCTCACAGATACAAATGTTAATTCATATAATAGAGCCTCTGCACCGGACCAAGTTGTAGCCCAGCTCTCTCTGTTAAGCATACAGAGATTCAGCACATACCACATTAGCAAGCAACAACACAAAAGTTTATTCCTATCTGCTCAAAGAAAATAGAACGGCTTGACATCCAGTCTGAACCCAAACTTATTCCATTAAAAATAACGTTCCCTATTCCTTCTCAACCTGTCAAACTAGATTAATTCCTCAACAGGTATCATTTTCCGGTGCAGTGCAACATTTCATATCAATCTCGATAAAACAATTATATATTTCATCTGACATACAATCTGGAGCCAAAACTTTAAAATGAAGAACTGAACCAAAAAAGTGAAGGTAGAAGAGACATTTTCATGTTAAAATACGGCCTGGTTCATCAAATACACCTGAAGTTGACCCAATCAAAATCGGTTCTGTGCAGGGTAGGGGTAGAGTGAACATCAATAGTCACGCCATCATGACAACAACAGATAATTACAGAAAAATTTTTAAAGTCTTTTTGATTTGCATTTTGGCTCCCTATGCCTGCTTTTGGAATCACATGCCCTTTTGTTGCTTGCTTCACTGGTGCTTGTGTATGCCCTGATGGCTAACTGTTTGCCCTCCCAGGTGTCCTTGACACAGGTGTTTGGGGGTTGGCATGTCATCCTGGAGCGTTGTTTGTGGCCACGGAGGTGCCTGTCTATTTCCCTTGCAGTCGACCACCTCAGCAATTACAATGGCATTTACACATTGTTAGCAGTATTCTAAACGTGGTCTCACCAATGTCCTATACAGCTGCAACTTTTCATCCCAACTCCTAAATTCGAATGTTCTGATGAATGAAGAGAAGAATGCCAAACACCAATTCTGGCTGCCCCTCGACATGAAGGATATTGTTCCCCTGAGAGCACGCAGAGGAGATTTATAAGGATGTCACCAAGACTGGAGGGTTTGAGCTACAGGGAGAGGTTGAATAGCCTGGGACTTTTATCCCTGCAGCATTGGAGGCGAAGGGGTAACCTTATAGAGGTTTATGAAATAATGAGGGACATAGAAAGATTGAACAGCCAAGGTCTTTTTCCTAGGGTGGGTGAGTCCAAAACTAGAGGGGATTGGATTAAGGCGAGAAAGGAATGATTAAAAGGACCTAAGGGGTAACTGTTTCACACAGAGGGTGGTATATGAATAGAACAAGCTGCCAGAGGAAGTGATGGAAGTGAGAACAATTACAAAATTTAAAAGGCATCTGGATGGTCACATGAATAGAGAGATATGGGCTAAATGTTGCCAAATGGGACTAGGTCAGATTGGGACATCTGGTCGGCACAGATGAGTTGGACTGAAGGGTCTATTTCCTTACTGTATGACTCTATTAAAGGATTCACAAAGAGGGCACTTCCACCTCTTTCTTCCTTCTTCCACCTATAGTTCCTTACTGTCTACCTGTACAAAGATGGGCCATGATTCAGTTTCAAATTGCAACTTAAACATTAACTGCCAGCATCTCCTTGTAAAAGCTTTCCATAGACCACAATGATAATCAGCCACTTATTAAGAACTAGACTCCTGATATTTGAGGTCAACAGTTTCAAGAACTTGTCTATGGACAAGCTCTGCAATGCATTGTTAACTCTTCATTCAAGCGTTAACCCATTTCGCCATTCAATGGGCTCCAAAATATTTTCTTAAAGTGCCAGCTAGTATTACATTGTTTTGATGGTTTGGTGATCTTAGCTTTATAGGATTTGTTTCCCAAGCTTTTATTTGCTGAACAAACTTCTTCCTGAAAAATGTCTAACACGAATAACCACAAGCGTTGCAACTGATCAGTAAAATTCAGTCCCGACTCAGGTGTTTGTCAGCAGAACAGCAGATCTCAAGTAGTGTGCTGGAATAAGGGAGTATACCTATATTACACTGACATTAGTATACCCAGTAACAGTTAATACCAAAGTTGACCCCACTGTCATAAATAAATGCTATTTTTGTTCTTTTTAAAAAAAAGAATTTATTACTGGTTGATTAGCTGACAAGTTTTTATATCCATTAAACATACGGAGTTCAAATAAATGGTTCCGTATAAAGTCACAAGGATAACATTTACATGAGATGTAATTCCATCTACAGTTGTTAGTTCAGAGTTAAACTTATTGAATGTGCATATGCCAATCTCCAAGAATATGCTCTTTAAAATGAAAACATAGCTTTTACATGTCATGATCAATAATAAATCACAAGTTTGACGTACAGTTATTCCCAGTTTCGTGAGACACCTGGAGCCCAATATCTCAGCAAAATCAGCGGGCTCTTCACCCACTTAGTTCATCCAAATGTATCCCATTACATCATACCAAAAAAAATCTTAACATATTAAATCAAACTGATAGGAATTATGATTTTTAAACAGGAACTTGCAAGCTGTGGAGTCAAAAATGAGAAGAGAATCTCCTCTTTAAATGAGGGGTCAACACGAACCATGAAGATAGCAGTGGTACAACATAAATGAGTTGGTGTTTTCAAATGAATTAGTCCAAAGGATCTCTATTCCACTCCATGGGAGAGGTCAAAGGAAGATATTCTTGTTTTATTTGGACTTGGGAACAGATCTAATTGAATGATGAAATGGTGTTTCGTGTTCAGTATAGCGACAGGGTGAATAAAAGGGACAGAAATTCAAAGTCAGGGCACCCAAAAGGAAATTTACTTTTGCAGCAAGTTGTCAGGGGCTATGCGCGGACATGAACCAGTTGAATAAACTTCTACAACTTACCTTCATTGGCATCAATGTCAAGAAATCTGTGATTAGATTGTGAATCCTACGGATATAGAATTCATCTTGGTGCAAACCCTCAGCTCTCACCACAGCATCAGTGAGGAAAAGGAAGGCATTCTGGCTAATGGCCATGTTTGCAATCATCTCGTCAGCCTCTGTAAACTCTGTCAGTGCTGCAATTGATGAAAAATGTAGACATACTCAACCCATCAATAATTAACATTCAGATCACAGAGTCAACTTCACAACAGAAACATCATTGTATTTTAAGGTACACATTCAATAAATAGGAAGGTGTTTCCTTGAATACATACCACCAAGGATTTGTCAAGTGATGAAAATGTAAAGGCCATGTCAGCAATTGAGGAAGTTCATAGCTATATGGCTGCAATACAGTACTTCAGTTCTGTAATGTATGTCAGAGGGACAAGAAGGAGTAAAGATTGGCCTGGAGATGAAATATAATGGTCCAGTTGACCTTCCTTGCCCTTATTCATTATTGCGATGTACACTTGCACCAGTTACAACAGCTTAACACTCTCACGCCCACTTTTTCAGGGTAAGAGATTTGAATTTCCAAATTGCAACCTTACCAGCCAAACCCTCAATCAAGCTGCAGTGAGAAAGTCTATACCATTTGCATAAAAGATAAGCCAAGAGGAAACAGGTGTGCACCTCAACAAACTATATTAAACCAATCATTTCAATCAGAGGATTAATAAAGCTAATACAATAGATTGGTTAAAATTACATTTGATTAACAATAATCAAAAATTAAACATGACAGGGCAGGGCAGGGAGACATAGTATTAAAGATGCAGCAACAAATACAAAAGAAATGCAATAATTGGAGATGGACAGATAACTTCACATAAATTACTTAAAGCAAATTAGCTAAACTAAGGGATACACTTACATTTCGAAGAAAATGGGCAAATCAGTGATAGGTAGCATGGTTTTGTGCAGGGAAGGTCATGTCATACCAACTTAATAGAATTCTTTGAGGAAGTGACAAAGTAGTTTGATTAGGGGAGGGCTGTAGGTATCTTAAGCATTTGATAAGGCTCCCCATGGTAGGCTGATGGAGAAAGCAAAATCGAAAGGGGTCCAGAATTCACTAGCTAGATGGAGAGAACTGGCTGGGCAACAGGAGACAGAGTAGTAGTAGAAAGCAGTTTCTCAAAGTGGAGAACTGTGACCAATGGTGTTCCACAGGGATCCGTGCTCGGATTGCTGCTGTTTGGATATACATAAATGATCTGGAAGAAGGTACAAGTGGTCTGAGTAGCAAGTTTGCAGATGACATGAAGTTTGGTGGAGTAGCAGACAGTGAAGAGAACTGTCAGAGAATGAAGCAGAATATAGATAGATGGGAGAGTTGGACAGAGAAATGGTAGATGGAGTTCAACACGGGCATATGTGAGGTGATGCATTTTGGAATATCCAACTCAAGAGTGAACCATATGATAAATGAAAAAGCCCTGGGGAAAACTTATGTACAGAGAGATCTGGGTGTTCAGGCCCATTATACCCTGACAGTGGCAATGCAGGTCGATAGAGTGGTCAAGAAGGCATAGGGCATGCTTTCCTTCATCGGATAGGGTAGTGAGTAAAACATTTGGCGGGTCATCTTACAGTTATACAGGACTTGGATTCAGCCACATTTGGAATACTGCATACAATTCTGGTCGCCACATTACCAGAAGGATGTGGATGCTTTGGAGAGGGTGCGGAGGAGGTTCACCAGGATGTTGCCTGATATGGAGGGTGCTGGCTATGAAAAGAGGTTGACAAGATTAGGATTATTTTCATTAGAAAGATAGAAGGGGGGGGAACACCTGATTGAGGTCTACAAAATCATGAGGGGTATTAGACAGGGTGGATAGCAAGAAGATTTTATTCAGAGTGGGGAACTCAATTACTAGGGGTCACGACCTCAAGGTGAGAGGGGAAATGTTTAAAGGAAGTATGCGTGCAAAGTTCTTTACGCAGAGGGTGGTGGGTACCAGGAACCACAGAGGTGGGCACAATAGTGTCATTTAAGATCTATCTCGACAGAAACGTGAATGGGCAGGGAATAGATGGATAAAGATCGTTGGAATATAGGCAACAGGTTTAGATAGAGAATCTGAATCAGCACAAGCTTGGAAGGCCAAAGAGCTTGTTCCTGTGCTGTAATTTTCTTTGTTCTAAACTCATATGAAGGGGAAATTTGGAGAATGCATTTGATACAGCTCCCTAGAACACCCACTTTGACAAATTCTCTCTCCCACCCTACACATTGCCAGAACTCTATCCCTTCTCTCAAATTAACAGACCCCTGAATCTGATTTGTTTGAACTCCACCCTCCCCAGTCTCATTCTGAAGTTGAAGTAGTGGAAGGAAATGTGAAGACTATGAATAATTTATGAAGAATATGAAGAGTCTCTGAAGAATTTCGGGTTCAGTGAATTGGCAAAAAAAAATTGACAGAATTAATATAATTTGAGAGAACGTTAACTTTGGCAGGAAGAGAAGAAAAAGAAACAATTTAAGTGGAAACAGATTGCAGAACTCTAATATAGTGAGACCTGGTTGCCCTGATACAGGAACCACAAAATGTCATCATGCAGATACATCACCTGATTAGGAAGGTAAGTGGAATTTTGTCAATTACTGCACAGGGAACGGAATAACTAAGTTGAGAATTTGTGTTACAAATGCAGATGTTGATGGGACCACGTACGGAATAGTGTACCGTTTTGGTATCCTCACTCAAGAAAGGATAGTATTAGAAGCAATTCAGACAAAGCTCACTTGGACTACTTCTTTGGATGAAGGAGTTATCTTATGAAGAAAGGAAGAGTCTGTATCCACTGGTGTTTAGAAGATGTCCTGAGGGGATCTAACTGAGTGGAGATTAAGAGGCGATTTACTATGTGGAAGAGACTAGAACAAGAGAATACAATTTAAAATTGGATTCTCACAATTAAGACAAAGGTGAAGATATTTTTCTTTCTGTCTCAGGGCCGTTGGTCTGGAATTCTCTGGGAGTGCAATGAGGCTGGGTTGTGGAATATTTTTAGGACTGATTCAGACTCTTGAGTGACAGAGGAGTTAAATGTTAGAGGTGGCAGTCTACAAAGTGGAAGTGAAGCCACAATCAGATCAGTCATAATCATATCAAAATTATAAAATGGCCTATTCTTGTTCCAAATTCATATACTTGTATGCTCATAAGTTGCAGAGCTGAGAAGGATGGAGAGGTTTTAGATCTCAATTTTTCCAAGCAATGGGCCTAGCCAGTAATTTCATAGTAAAAGATACCAGAGTAATGAAAAGACAGACTTTCATGAATACAGTGACATTCATAACCATCAGACTTCTTAAAGCATAGTGTGTGTTAGCTGTGGCTCAATGGGTAGCACACAAACATCTGAATCACAAGGTTTCAAGTTCAAGTTTCACTCAGGGATCCAGCAGAACAAGAAGGCCAACATTCTCGTGGAATACTGAGGGAGACCAATACGTTTTCTCTAACAGATTGAACTCAGTCTCCATCTACCTACTTGGACAGATGTAAAAAATCCTACTACATTACTTGGAAGAGCAAAGGAGTCATGACAACCAGATAGTGTGTTTTGAATTTTGATTGAAAAAAAAATGCAAGCCAGGGCACCAGAGATAACTCTCTTATCCTCTTTGGAGGTGCTATGGGATATGTTACATTTGCTTGTTTAAAAAAAAAGGCTTCTCTGACAAGACAGCAGAGTCTGCCCTACACTGTAGTGTCATGTCAAGGAGGGGGATTTGAAACAACAACCTACTGATTCAGATGTGGTCTCACCAATGCATTGTATGACTTAAGCATAACATCCTTAAAATTTACACACAATTCCACTCATAATAAAGGACACCATCCTATTAGTCTTCTTCATTACTTGGTATACATGCAAATTAACTTTTCATTATTCATGCACTCAAAAACTCCCTCTATATCTCAGATAATAACACGGCAGATGTTGAAATTTGAATTCAATAATGTGGAATTAAAAAAATTGTCGGCTGAATACCAATCATGGAAACATTGACCATTGTTGTAAAAACCGATTTGGTTCATGAATCTCCCTCAGGGAAGGAAATCTGCCATCCATAGCGAGTCTGGTCCACATGTGACTCCAGACAAACAACAATGTGGTTGACTCTTAGTTACCCTCTAAAATGGCCCTGTAAGCCACTTGGGTCAAATTCAGGATGGCAACAAATGCTGGCACAACCAGTGATGCCCACATCCCATGTACGAATAAACAAAAACAATCCAGGTGGTTAGATGGATGAGAAATAGGAAAGCAAACACCAACCGTAACCAAAAACTTGTATTAAAGGCATAGCATAAATGCAATAAATCATGCTGAAGTGTTTCATACAGAATAATCAGATAAAATTTAGATTAAGAGAAAGGAGGCAACATTATGAGGGGCTACTACTGTATGCGAACAAATAGCACAAAATTCTCAACATAAATATATACCAAGAAACCAAAATTTTTCAGGAATTATCATCCAATTGTGACCAACTAGAGAAGTTGGGATAATATTAGATTAGTAAGATTAGAAGCCACAGCCAATGGCGTTGTAACGCGTAGTACCAGACTGAAAATTGCAGGTTTTATAGAAACCAAAGTAAAATTTATAAAAATCAATTGTGGGAAATAAAAGAACAAGAGTAAATTAGCAAGATAGGTAGAACTTTGGTAAACTTTTCTTTCCTATATTAAAAAAGGAAAATGAGAAGTAAACATTGATCACTTAGATGTTGAGAGGAAAGAAATTAAAATGGCAATTAAGGAAATATTATAGGTATTAAATAACAACACTGAGATAATGCTTTTTAGCTAATGATATATCATGAGGCATTTCACATCGGGCCAACTACAACAGTGAGTTATGCGAGATGACAATAGGCCAGGTGACCAAAAGTGCAACCAAAGAGGGAGAAATTAAGGAAAGCCTCTCAAGAACAAAGTGAGATAGAAAGTCAGAGAGGGATAAACGGAGAATTTCATAAATTAGGGCCCAGGCAACTGAAGGCATAGCTACTATTGTATACAAGACCAGGCTAAGTGGAATATAAATAAGTAAAGTTTGTAGCTCAGGTTGAGGTTTGCTCGCTGAGCTGTAGGTTTGATATCCAGACATTTCATTACCTGGCTAGGTAACCTCCAACAGCTTCGCTTCACTTGGAGGTCGCCACTGATGATGTTACCTAGCCAGGTAATGAAACGTCTGGATATCAAACCTACAGTTCAGCGAGCAAACCTACACCCTATCTAAATAAGTGAGTGGATTGTGGAGCCGGAGGAGATGATAGAAGACAAAGGCCAAGTATGAGAAATTTAAAAACACAATGTTGCTTGACTGTGAGCTAATACTGGCTTTGAGCACAGGGGGTGATAGGGGATTACAACTTCCAAGACAAGACAGGAGCTTTAGCTCCGTGGATGACCTCAAGTTCCCAGAGGCGAGAAGTATATTGGAGTAGTCAAGTTGGGACGAAACAAAAGCACAAACATGGCAAAGAACAGATTCTTAGTGGAAGCCACACTAACTACCGGAGCAGGAAGGGAAGCCATTGCAAGTGATTTTCTGGCTGTGGTTAGAGGTGCAAGAATGTGACAAGAGTAATGAAATCAAGTGGGGGAAGGAGATGGTGCAGTCAATTGCATTGTAACTGTCGTGGAAAAAATGGTATGTGTGTCTTCTCAGTAGATGACATAAAAGGCATACAAAATTGTGGGAACCTAGGAACAAATGACAGTGAAGAATTTTAGCAATAAGTGCAAATTTCTCATCATAGGATGGTCTTCTTTTTGAAAGGGGTTCGAGCATTTGCATTGCAAGTAGTGCATTGAACCTTCATTAGATTTGTTCCTGGGATGAGAAGATTGACCTACGAACAAAGGATCGGCAAACTTGGTTTATATTATCTGGTGTTTAGAAGGATTAAAGATGATCTAATTGAAACATGCAAGATTCTATAGAAGCTTGACAACGTACACTGTGTTTGTTTTGGCCAGAACTAGGGAGGGGCACAATCTTAGGGTAATCAGATGGATTACTCAGATTTGAGAGGGTGATATTCTTTTCTCAGAGAGGTCGTGCATGTTTGGAATTGTCTTACCCAGATGGCTGTGAATGCTCAGTTATCCATATTTTCAAGGCTGAGAGATTAACTTTTCATCTCAACGAATCAAGCAAAATCGGTATGAAGTACAATTACATCAAACCTTCGTCATTAACCTATTGAATGCGAGACCAGCTTTCTTTGGGGGGTGAGGTCTAATATTCTAATTGTGCTCCTCTTCTGTATGTTCTAAAATTAAGTAACAATTATAAATTTCATTTGCAAGGAAAATGTCTGAGTTGTGAACAAGAAAAGATTAGGAGCCAGATTAAAAAAAGTGGGAGGCATTTTGCCAACATAAAGAAAAGCAAACAAGATGTATGACTTTCACTTGAAATGAATGGGCAGGTTTACTCCACTGCAACTCAATTACATGTGTTTTAGTAGATTAATACTCAAAACCAGTAACCAAATCTGCCAAGTAGTATTTAGGGAAAACAAAAAGGTGTACCTGTAGTGTCAGGTAATTGTGAAATCCCTCGCAGTGCCAAGGCCCAAGCCAATCTGACTACAGCCTGTAAGCCTGTTAGCTTCCAAGGCTGGGAGTTCTGCAGTTTGCAATGGATAGCAGTGACGTACTGTCGTTCTGTTAACAATGGTAGCTGATGAATTAATTCTGATGAGAGAAAATATTTTAACCTTTTACAAAAAAAATAGGATGAACAAACTCACATCAAAATGCAATTAGAAACCTATTTTAACCTTTTAAAAATTATGGGAAGAATAAATTCACCTCAGAATGCAATTAGTAACCTACTCATTTCATTTACAGACCTATATCTCCAGTGAAACACCTGTCCTTCAAGTGGAGTTGTTACTGATACAGTGAAATGCCCAATTTTCATGCATGACCATATATAACACGTATTTCACTAAGAGGGATCATCAGACCCATCTTTTTGTTCATTGATATGCATTTTCTGGACAGTGTTACTGGAATTAGCGAAATGTATCCTCACCATTCCATTTAATCTTTCTAGTTTACACTGTAGCCTGGGGGAGGTGAAATGAAGACCAGGAGATATACAATTTGAATGCAGATGCACATTACCTGGACTTCATAGCAGATCCATTCCTTCATAGCAAAGCTAAACTTTAAAAGAGTCAGAGCCAGCTACATGAATTGTGCCAATCCTATAAAGAAAGGACAGTTCAGATGTGCAAGCCAACCCCTGTTAGTTCCTCACTCCATAAGAGAGGATGTTACACTATGTGCATCATGGCGAAAAGCACATGAAACCCTTGGGACTCACCATCCTGCATCAATGAAACCTAAAACTCCCAATGAGGGAGTAAACCTAACACACAAAAACACACTAGTAAATTCAAATTAACTGTATCATCTCAGGACATATATGTGCACTTAATCATTCGTCGTAAACTTAGCAACAGTGTATCTGACCAGTTTTAACTTCTGTGATTTATAATATTGAGATACAATACACAAACAAACATTAAACCAGTTACGTTCACAATATCCCCAACTAAACCTAGCACAAATGGGAAACCTTTGTTCGGTTGGTTCCAAGGTTGTTACCTCAAGGGAAGAGGTACACCACTCAGTACAAACTAAGAATACCCTGTAGGGTTTATTCAGCAACTGTAGGAATTTGGCTGACAAATACGCAAACCAAACAGCTTCCAGCATTAGCCAGACAAATAGTTAATCGCCTTGCTCGGTGCCTATCAGAAACTGGGGATGGACACAGTCAGAATGTCACTTTTTATTGATTCTGCATAATATTTAATGTATCTACCTTTAAAAGCAGTAATAAATGAAAACAGAAAATGCTAGAAATACTCAACACACCTTAGAGTAGAGCATTTGTGCTTCAGGCTGTTGACAGCAATTCTGATGAATGATAATTGACCTCAAACATTAACTTTTTTTTAAGATTTCTCACATCCGTGTCATTGTGCTTTTGTTAGGGGTGTACGTGTACGTATGTGTACATATAAATATATTTTACACAGATCACTGTGACATATCAGATTAGGGAAACAGGCTGAGGGTATTCAAAGGAATACCCTGTTGTAGTCTAAGACTCTTGGAGAAATTTGTCAGATTGGACTTTGAATTTAGATCAGAAAGAAACAGCGATGTGTTTTGAAAACGTAGGATTATCAAATCTGCTGTCTATTTATACAAAGATTGGCTGAACTTATTTGTAACTTGAATGAGTTTGCTAGTTATCCCCAGCATACAGCCTTAACGTGCAACCAGACCTAGTGAAAATGCAAATTAAAATTTTTGTGGTAATATTTCCAGATAGCGGACATTGGAAAGATTTCAAATACACTGCTGCCAAAAACATTTCTTTCTCATGTTAAACTGGTTAGTCTCATACCTTCTCGATCCTCGGTGACATGCTCCAAAAAGCTGATATCAAAGCAATAGAGCAGTGCCATGAGGAGAGCCAGGTTCACATTTTCCAACGTGCCGTCAGCTTCTAGTGTGACGCACTCCATGTGGGAAATCAGGAACAAGGTGTCATCTTTGCTCAATGGTGTCTGACAGGCCCACGCAAAGAGGCAGTCTGCCAAAGACTGACGGCATTCCTTGATCAGATCAGAGACCTAGAGAATCAGCAGAGAGATACTTTCATGTCCTGCAAGATTTGAAACACATCACATACATTTTGTTCCAAAGAGTGTTCATGTGAGGCTAGCCTAAACAAACAGAAAAGTGACAAGAGTGACATGTAGGTTTAACAGATTATTTTTATGTATGATGCCCTAATACAAAGACATCTTCAGAGCAAATATGTTTGGAGAGAGGGAGGGAGGGGGAAAGATGAGAGGGAGAGTGAGATTTGGATCTCAAATACAGGTCAGACTTGAATATGGCTGGTTTAAAGCTACATTTAGTTCCCCAGTTAACATGGCAGTATAATTAAAACTATTGTGTTGTGGGAGCTACAAGACAATACTCAAAAATATTTACACGCAAAAATAACATCTGAAGCAGAAGCATTCAAGAGCTTTTGAGAGTCGAAAATACAGACAATATTACTGAACCTGATGAATATTAATCTGGTAATGGCAGGTTGGAATTAAGCAAGACCATATTTACACTCAATTGAAACTCTGGGATCAAATTATGTAAAAAAAAGCAATCAATCCTATTTATACCAGGTTGTTTCTGACTATGTAAGGGATCTATAAGACTTTCAATAATGAGGCACAAAGAAAGTGCAGCAGAAGTTTGGGCAAAATTCGTGGGGAAGAGATTTAGGATGAGGGGGAGGGGAGGAGAGCCTGGGGTTTTGAGGCAGAGTGGAGTCAGTTGGGAGGGGCAGAGGGTGCAAGCAGAGACTGGAGGATAGGAAGTAGTGAGGATGTGGTTGCAGGAAAGCAAGCAGGCAGGGTAAATGGTTACAAAGGAAGGTGAAGGATTCAAGTAACGGGGAAAAAGGGAAAGGTTGCAAGCCATTTGTTTTTAATTTTGGAGGGGCTTTGTAAGAAGAAAGCCCTGCAAGACATGCACAGCTTCTCCAGTCACTCTATTCAAGGGAGTCAATCATCCCTGGTACCATCCTGAGGATCTTCCTTTGCATCCTCGCCAGAGCCGTGACAACTTTCACCAGTCGCAAATACCTCTGCAGCGATAGACTAAACAGAATTTTATCATATTAACCGAGCTTCCTTGCTTTGATTTTTTTGTTTCTCAAGCCACAGATCCTGTACACATTTATTATACAGTATTTCAAACATTCAAAGACATTAATATCAGCTCCTGCATCAATTACTAAACAAAAGAAATGCAAATCAAAGAAAGTGTTCTCTTACCCCTTTGCGATGAGATGCATTGCCCAAGCCACGGGCAGTTTGCAGTTTTTCGAACTCATTATTGAGGTTTATTTGATTGATCAAACACAACACCTTCTGAGTCAGCCCCTGCTCCATCAATTCATCAGTAAACCGTGTTGTCATGGATACAAGCTCTGAACTGCAAAGAGGATTGAACTTTTACTCCCAAGGTGTGAAATGATTGTTCTCCACTCAGTAAATTAATCTTAATCATGTACCCAGAACCTGAGTCACTTTTAACTATGAGAATAAATCAGCGGACTACTGCATTTGAAAAATGGTATATTTAATGGAAATAATATGAAAAATATTCCACGTTAAAGTTTACTTTGTGCAATGTAGAGTGCGCATTACCAATCTCTGCACTTGAGAGGTCCTCTCTGCCCCAAAGCAAATATATGATGGGGACAATTTCAGGTTACCACCAAGACTTTGAGTAAGGTAGCCGTTTCCTAGTCCCCATACTAGCTGGGGTCATTGGGCATTTATTGTGCTCCTTTTCAAGTCAACCAAATTGGAGCCAATTCAGAACTAAACGTGGGATCATGCTGGTACATATAACTCAACACACCATATAAATACAACATCTAAGCAGTGGCATTATTGAAGTTAAATAGAAAGTCATTGTCATTTTGTCTTGACAATGTAGAATCCAATATACTATGTGTTCTCTGTCATATCTTATTTTTGAACAATGCTGTTTGAAGAGCCCGCAAGAAGCAGATTCAGTAATGGTACCAGTTTTGAAGTTTTATTGTGCAGTTATTTAATTTGATCAGAATTATGAACTGACCTGAGCTCCAGAGTCCAAGTCTTGCCTTGTCGCGATTGTATGAGAGAATGCAAAGAATTTGCAATGCACCTCTTCCCATCCCAATAAAGCAGTATCGCAACCAAGCCACGCGTCAAACCAGGAAAACGGGGCAGCTGATGCTCACCTGTTAGACACATATGGTCAAGTAAGAGGTATTCATAAGGCAGCTAAAAATCGATCACCAATCTGTTTGGCAAATGAAGTTGAGAGCGCAGATATTTGACAACAGATCCAAGTATATCAAGAATGACTTACAAGCAACACACAGTTAAAGAAGCCAAAAAGCTTTTCAGAGTTGAAGAGAGGATGGTGACATAGGAGAGTTTTGGAAGATGACTGCAAAGGTTGAGGTGGCTCCTTGCTTGGGTGACACAAAAGGCACCTGAAGATGTCTCAATGTCATATTGTTATTAATATTTGCATCTCCACTCAAGTTATAGAGAATTCTACAGCGGGCAAATTAACTGCACTCCATCATCCAGGTAATGCTTCCTCCTTAAAATACTAACATTGATATTCTCCATTCTAATAGCTCTTCCTGCTCCCCTTCATTGTTAGAAGAGAACTAACCACCACCTGACGCATATTTCTGTCACATTTGAAATGAAGAACATGCTGTACAACAGTTACAGACAAAAGCTGTCTACATTCGATACTCATGATGCAGATTTTCCGAAATAGCTCTGAAGGAAAACGTTGCCTGGGCTCACATCTCAATAACAAGTTTACAAAAGACACTCATCTTAAAACCCAACCTTATTTTGAAACCTAATTTGGAATTAAGCAAACAAAAATGTATCAATTTCAAAGACACTAAAGTTGGTGCAAATCTGCCAGTGTGGACTGGCACTATAATTTCCCAAAGTTCAAATCTTACTTCACCACACCAACTGCAATATCAACACACTACATTTGGTACGAAGAGCTTGTTTTCTAAAAAGAAAAAAAAATGGTCCTGCTGGATGCTGGCCTTGGGGAAATCTGGCTGGTTTATACTGACATTGTGAGGCTCGTACTTTGGGAATCGACAAGGAAAACACTTGACTAACATCAACACAAAAAGCAGTTTACTAACTGGAAACATTGACTGCCGTCGTAACCTGCAGCAAAATGGAAATAATTGTCGGGGAGAGTATTCCATGCCACAGTTAAAAAATTCTGATAATATGTTTCTGAAGGATTAATCCAAATACAAAGAAACAATTACAAATGGGTCAAAACTGAAGAATCAAAGCCACTGTTCAGCATTCAACTCCACAAGGTGGCGCCTTTCGGATGCTATGTTAAACGGAGGCCACATCTGTCCTTCAGCTGAAGGTGAAAAATAGTCACCCGGCTCTATATGAAGACAAGCAGGAAAGTTCTCCCTGGTGTCATGGACAAGATTAGTTGCTTTTAATGATCTTGGTTCAACAATAACCTACTCGCCAACACATTGCTGTTTGTTGAGTTTACTGTGTGTAAATTGGCTGCTGCATTTCGCATTGCCAAATGGTGACAAAATTTCAAAATGATTTAATTGGTTAGCATTAAAAAAAGCACTAGAGCTAAGCAAGACCTGATTCCTTTAAACACACAGAAGTCCCAGAAAAGAATAGCCGAATTCGGTCACTATGTAGTGAGCTTTGATTTTAAGTGAAGAAGCAAAGTGGGTAGATAAAATAACATATGAACAGTTCAGGAAGAACAGAGATGAAGAGAAGAGACACATGAGAGGTAACATTATAGCTGAACAATAACGAATGCAATATGCTTTGTAAGTTGTTCAGATAAAGCATACAGAGATGCAAATGTTAATGACAACGGTCCTGTGCTCAGCTATCACAGTTTGAAACACTATTTCAGTAAAACCACTCACAGAATAACTTCAAAAGCACAGACCTGCCAGCAGTAACTCCACTGCAGAAAGCTCTCCGATGTCGAAGAGGTCACTCAAAATGAAAGCCTCGCTGATCAGCTGTTCTGGAAGCAGCCTGGTTCCCTGCTGACCCTGGATAGCAATACCATCAATGCTGGCTTTCTTCACTTTCTCCCGGTGCTGTACATTTTTAGCCTGAACCAAAAAACTTAGATCAATCCCCATTAAATCCAACTTCACAAGGTCCCTCCTGTCAGATCAGTACAGAGATTAAAATCAAAGTTTCTATATTTGCTCCTTCAAAGATTGCTACATATTACTTTTTCTCAGTTCTATTACTCAAATCAGTGAATGACTGCTGTATTAACAGCATGTCACAAGAATTGGGAAATTACAGTTCAAAACTTGTTGTTTATGACAGGAGCCATATCAAAAGATCAGAGGTTCAATTCCCAATATTTTCTGTGAGCTGGCCTGTTAAATGGATGCTCAACAATTGGTCTCTGTCATGATCCAAGACTCGACTACCTGTTGGTCATTTCTTGTTAAATGAAAAAACATCTTGCAAATATTAATCCATTGGAGACTGGAGGATCTTGTTGTTGTACGCTGTTGATTTACCAGGCCTTTTATTTGGGTTCTGAACTCTGCATGAGTCTCTTTATTTTGTTAAATGAAGTTAAGCTGGTGCAGACCTTCAAACCTGCCTTTTCTCCTGTGATCCAGCTGCACGCCTCCACTGGTAGAAATTACAAAATAAACAGGTGTGAAAAACTCACCGGATTCTTGAAGAGAGAGATGAAGTCCGGCTTGTGCTTTTTGAGTGTGAGATCCAACAGGTGAACAGCTTCTGGAACACGCTTCCAGATCACATTCTCCACCGTCTGCCATATCTCTTTGTATGGCCCCCATAGACTGGCAGCTGCACAAAACAGAAGCCAATCAATTACTCATTCGTGGCCACATTTTTCAGGAAAGTCCTAAGATACGTAGGGAGTTACGTTTAAAAAGCTTCGTGACTTGAAAATAAGCTCTTGTCTAAGAATTTTGTATTGAGCCACAATGTACTTCAGTAAGCCATGAAAAGGCAACTTAATTCACTGCCTCACTCTATGGAACAGCAGGGACTTCAGAAATGTTAATAAAATGGTTTCTATGAGAGTTCACGACTGAATCACCTTTTAAGATCCTGAGCACTCAGGACTGAACTTTATTCATAAAACAAACAGACAAACCAAAAAAGAATGAGAATTCAAAAATCCTCAGTACCATTTGAGCACTACACCAAAATGTAACTCAAGCACACATTACTGAGATGCAAAATACTCAATGAACCATAAATGATACTCTAAATTTCAATTGACTTATACCATCCAGGTTTTAGATGTCGAAAACTTTACTGAATTTATTCTCATATAAAAGGTGATTTTCTGTCAGGAGAATGGTAAAGCAGCTCTTTCTAAAACAAAAGAAAATTATAATAAACACAGAGCAATCCTGGGTGATCTTGTGCATGAAACATGCATGTACAGCAGCGACTAAGAGGGTTTAGCCTCTCGTGCAAGGGTGTTGGTGTAAATAGATTTTCCTACAATTATAGGGGCTTTAATGAGACTATATCCAGAATATGGGGTGTATATTTGGTTTCTTAACATAAGAAAGGATGTTCTTCCTTCAGCAAGGGTGGAGTGAAACTTATACTTTATTCCTGGCATGAGGATTTGCCCATGAGGAAAGTCGATTTTCGCCAGATTTCAAAAGTGTTGATTGCATTGAAACACACATTTCCTGAGGAGGTTTGGCAGAGTACAAAGGAATCATAATTATCCAAATATCGATTATTGCAATTTCAGATTAACCGAAGATGATGTCAAGGTCCTGCAAAAATGTTTCAAAGAGGCAAGATTTATCTGTACTGAAGAACATGTGAAAACGCTGGGAAAAACAAAGAAATACAAGCAGCTCAAACATCAGCAACTAGGTAAAGGTTGGTTACACAGCTCTTTGCAGTGTTTTACAGCATTCCTGTCACTTTACCGGCCCATTCATGAAAAAACAAATGGCCTGGAAACATAAAAGCATGCACAAGGCGGTGCTTCTGCCTTTCTATCGCGACATTCAGTTCCCGGAAACTGACAATGCTCTTACGATCGTAGAAGCTGTCTGGGACCTTGTTTAATGCTGTGATTTCATATAAAATACAGTATTTTTGTGATGTTAAGGGTTTAGTCTTTCTCAGTCTAACCTGTAATTGCAGAATGCAAAGATTAGATTGTTTAAATAGCAGACTCATTAAAATTACAGACTTAAACAAATTCCCCGGTAGCGCACAGCATTAGACTAGTCGGGCTTCCCTTGTTTAAGGTAAAATTGCTTATCTGAATAATCAATTATCCGAACAAAATACTGCCCACCCATCATGTTCGGATAATCGAGGTTCCTCTGTAGATGCCGAGAGGCTACTCTCCTCCGTCAAGTGTCATTGTCTAAGGATGAGAAGGTCAATTAGACATTTATTGAAGAGAAATTTCTTCACCCAGATGGCTGTGAATCTTCATAATTCACGACGTGTACACTTTGGGCTGGAAATGCAAACCAACAGATTATTGTTGGTTTGGGAAACAAAGGAAAATAAGCAGGAAAACAAAATTATGTATAAGATCTGTCATGATCTTATTGGACAGAATGTACGAAGTGTGTGTACTACTTTGTGGGCGGCACGGTGGCACAGTGGTTAGCACTATTGCCTCACAGCGCCAGAGACCGGGGTTCAATTCCCGCCTCAGGCGACTGACTGTGGAGTTTGCACATTCTCCCTGTATCTGCGTGGGTTTCCTCCGGATGCTACGGTTTCCTCCCACAATCCAAAAAATGTGCAGGTTAGGCAAATTGGCCATGCTAAATTGCCCGTAGTGTTCGGTGTCGGGGTAATGGGTCTGGGTGGGTTACGCTTCGGCGGGTCGGTGTGGACTTGTTGGGCCGAAGGGTCTGTTTCCACACTGTAAGTAATCTAATCTAATCTACTCATACTTCTTTATCTGTCAATATGTTTGGGTCAGGCTGTAAGTTTGCTCGCTGATTTGTTCTCAGACTTTTTGTCACCATCCGACATAACATCATCAGTCAGCCTCCGGCGAAGCGCTAGTATTATGTCCTGCTTGCTATTTATCCGTCTTGGTCTGTTGTGGTGGGTGATATCACTTCCAGTTCCTTTTCTGAGTGGCTGGTAAATGGGATCCAAATTGACGTGTTTGTTAATGGAGTTCCAGTTTGAATGCCAGGCCTCTCGGAATTCCTGTGCGTGTCTTTATTTAGCCTGTCCCAGAATGGATGTATTGTCCCAGTCGAACTGGTGTCCCTCTTCATCTGTGTGTGTGGATACTAGTGATAGTTGGTCATCTGTTTGGCGGCTAGTTGGTGCTTGTGTATCCTGGTGGTTAGTTTCCTGCCTGCCTGTCTGTCTGTCCAGTCTAATATTTGTTGCAATCAGAGAGATGCATAGCACGGAAACAGACCCCTCTCCCGCTAAACCTATGCCCTCTAGGCTACGGCTGTTTTCCATGGAGGCGTTGGGGGGCGGGGGGGACCTTATAGAGGTTTATAAAATCATGAAGGGCATGGATAGGACAAATAGACAAAGTATTTTCCCTGGGATGGGGGAAGTCCAGAACAAGAAGGCATAGTTGTAGGGTGAGAGGGGAAAAGATACAAAAGAGACCTAAGGGGCAACGTTTTCACTCGGAGGGTGGTACGTGTATGGAATAGGCTGCAGAGGAAGTAGAGGAGGCTGGTAAAGTTGCAACATTTTTGTTGTGGTTCTGTTCGCCGAGCTGGGAATTTATGTTGCAGACGTTTTGTCCCCTGTCTAGGTGACATCCTCAGTGCTTGGGAGCCTCCTGTGAAGCGCCTTTGTGATCTTTCCTCTGCCATTTGTAGTGGTTTGTATCTGCCGCTTCCGGTTGTCAGTTCCAGCTGTCCGCTGCAGTGGTCAGTATATTGGGTCCAGGTCGATGTGCTTATTGATTGAATCTGTGGATGAGTGCCATGCCTCTAGGAATTCCCTAGCTGTTCTCTGTTTGGCTTGTCCTATAATAGTGGTGTTGTCCCAGTCGAACTCATCTGAGTTGCTTGTTATCTGCGTGTGTGGCTACTAAGGATAGCTGGTCGTGTCGTTTCGTGGCTAGTTGGTGTTCATGGATGCGGATCATTAGCTGTCTTCCTGTTTGTCCTATGTAGTGTTTTGTGCAGTCCTTGCATGGGATTTTATACACTACATTGGTTTTGCCCATGCTGGGTATC
>NC_057728.1:2180688-2203017 GCF_004010195.1 Chiloscyllium plagiosum | reverse complement strand
GAAGTGGTGGAGGCTGGTACAATAGCAACATTTAAGAGGCATTTGGATGGGTATATTAATAGGAGGGGTTTGGAGGGATATGGGCCAGGTGCTGGCAGGTGGGACTAGATTGGGTTGGGATATCTGGTTGGCATGGATGGGTTGGACCGAAGGGTCTGTTTCCATGCTGTACATCTCTATGACTCTAAGGTCTCCTAAGGCCCTTTGTGGTTCACATTTCCCCATTAAAACAAAGTTTTAAAAATATATGTTAGTCATGTTTCATGACAACGCTCAAAATGTCAGTGATATGTACTACTGAAGACTTAAGTAGGCAAGTGAAAGGATATATTTGTAACTTTTTCTGCTCTCAGAAATATGTGCCCATTCATCCATGGCACATTTACTCAATTGCTGAAAATGTGTTGCTGGAAAAGCGCAGCAGGTCAGGCAGCATCCAAGGCACAGGAGAATTGACATTTCGGGCATGAGCCCTTCTTCAGGAAATGTCGATTCTCCTGCTCCTTGGATGTTGCCTGACCTGCTGCGCTTTTCCAGCAACACATTTTCAGCTCTGATCTCCAGCATCTGCAGTCCTCACTTTCTCCTAGAACATTTACTCAATTACCAAGTGATTGATGCACTTCATGACCAATACTTAAACTCAAAAACAATATGCTCTTGGCATATTTGTCTGTTTATTAATTTATGACAAGCCCTCCAATGGTGAATTCTCTTCATTCTTTCCCTGAACTTAGTGATATATTTTACTCTCTACCGAGACTTTTTGTTCGCATTTCTTCCTCTTCCCCATGGCTCTCCATTCCCCCTTGCCAACTCCTTCTCCACCCCACTCCTCATCACCCATCCATCCCCCACCCAAGTCTCCCTCCACCATTCTCCAAATCATTCATCCTTTCTCAGTAGGCTTCACATATTCAGGAAGGAAAGATCACATCCAGAGTGAGACTCAACCTGAGTACGTACGTAGTTTGGGGAATTTGCAGGCAACGTGGCAATAGAACAGGATGAATTGAAGCTCAAGATCAGGACCCAGCAGAAAAGAGTGACAGCAAAGGTAAACATTAAGTTGATTGGTTGGTGATAGCTACTAATTTGACTATCTGTTACAGGTTACTTTCAGATTGAAGATAAAGAGAGGAAATACTTACAGGCTACAAACTACAAGACAAAACTTTGGAATAGCAAATTAAGAACAAAGTAAATAAATTAGAGGTGCAGGACCAGGTGATGTGATGTGCTTATATGATGTGGGAGCAGGCTCATCATGACCACAGCTGCACCAAGTGTGGGATGCTTGAGGAACTCTGAGTCAGAGTTGATGAGCTGGAATCAGAGCTTCCAATACTACCACATATCAGAGAGGAAGTGAGTTACCTGGATACCATGTTTCAGGCAGCAGTCACACACCTTAGATTAACAGCCTTGAGTTTGGTCAGTGGTCAGGGACAGGAGCATGTCAACGAAATTGTGGGTATCACGTGCATGCAAGGGGGAATCAGGACCGGTAACTAAATTTCCAAGTATACACATCCTTTCAAATGGAGGCCATTGGGAAGAGGTTGCTTTGGTAGTATGAATTTAAATTGATTTCGAGAAGTGATACGAGTCAGAAGGCGTAGAATCTGTGTGGATAGAGCTTTTGAGCTGCAATGGAACAAAGCACTGATAGGAGTTATGTACAGGCCTCTTAACAGTGGTCAGGATATGGGGCAGAAAATAAATCAGGAGATAGAAAAGGCACTGTTCCAATAATTCTGGGGGACTTCAATATGTAGGTGGACTGGGAAAATCTGGTTGGTAGCAGATCACAAGGAAAGAAATTTGTCAAACATTTTGGAGATGTTTTTGGAGTAGTTTGTGGTACAGCCCACAACGGAACAGACAATTCTGCATATGGTGATGTGTAATGACGCACACTTGACTAGGAAGTTAAGATGAAGGAACCCTTGGGGGCAGTGACCATAATATGATTGAATTCACCTTGCAGTTTGAGGGGGAAAATCTGGAATCAGATGTAAGGATATTACAATTGAAGAAGCTGGCCAGACTTGATTGGAAGTCAAGCCTGGGAGTTTGGAGTTAAGATGAAGGAACCCTTGGGGGCAGTGACCATAATATGATTGAATTCACCTTGCAGTTTGAGGGGGAAAATCTGGAATCAGATGTAAGGAAGAAGAAGAAGCTGGCCAGACTTGATTGGAAGTCAAGCCTGGGAGTTTGGGGATAATTTGGGAAGGTATGGAATAGGCAACCATGGCTGACAAGGAAAGCAAAATAAAAAGTACACAAAGCGGTGAGGATTAGTGGGAAACCACAGGATTGTGACGCCTTTGAAAAACCAGCTGAGGATAACTAAAAAAAAAGCGGGGGGTGCAGACAGAAGATGAAATAGGACAGTAAGCTAGCTACTAACAATAGAAAATTGCAGAAACTTTTTCTTGTATCGCTGTAACATAAGAGATGCAAGAGTGGATATTAGACCATTGGAAAATGAGGGCTAAAGTAGTAACAGGAAATAAAGAAATGGTGGACAAACTGAACAGATTTGAAGAATTCTGAACAATTGAAGACACCAGTAGCATACCAGAACTTCAACAGAGTTAGGGCAGAGGTGAATGTAGTGGCTACACTAAGGAAAAGCTGCAGGGGAACATGGAAGTTCTGAAGGTCGACAAATTAGTGTTGGGACTACATTATTCGCATTATACATTAATGACCTTTCAACACCAGATTATAGTCCAACAGGTTTATTTAAAAGTATAAATTTTCAGAGTGCTGCTCCTTCGTCAGGTAGCTCGTGGAACAGCATCATAGGACACAATTTATGATAAAAGATCAAAGCGTAATACAACCAATGTGATGTACTGAACAAACCTAGGTTCCTGTTGTCTTTTTTCACTTAGAATGGGGATACAGGCTTTGATTGATTAATATGTAAATCGCAGAATGTCTTTCAAGTAACATAAGGTTCTACCAGCATTAAAAAAAGTGACATCTCAGCTCAGACAGTGCAAAGGTGTGAGGTTAGAGTCTGTCTGTATCCCAACCTTGAGTCCGACTGGTTCTTTTTGCAAAGTAGGAATTTATAAATTGTCACATGGACTAACTGCCTACAGATTGTGCACTTTTGGAATAAAATAAAATATATCTGCAAATACTTGCCCACCCCCATCCCACCACCTGGCTACTGTCTCCCTGCACCACACGGACACCACCAAGTAAGGCCACCATCTCCACACCACTCCCTAATCATCACCCATCCCCTAATGGATCCCACTCACTCTTTACCTTGCACTCATCACATCCACACACCCCTTCCCCGATCAGGCAGTCTGTCCCACACCTTTCTTGCTTCCCCTCTCTCCCCCGCCCACTGCTCCCGCTAAGTTCTTGTCTCCTTTTGGAAGATGAACAAACGCGGCCAATGGCCGAATGATTGTAGTGAGCTCATGACTCATCCCCCCGATTCAGTGTTAGGATCAGAGGGTTGAGAAGTCTCCCCCCGCTGTGGGGTGCTGTGCGGGACGGGCGGACGCGGAGGATTGTGTTTATTTTTCACCATCTTTACTCACTAACCTGAATTTACCGCCATGGTCCTGGCCGCCATCTTGGAGAGGAACCGGAACCGAAAACCCCCGAGTTGTCTTTTGGGAGAAGGGAGGGTGTCCTTCCCGCCAAACAGCTCGACCGTGCCCGCACACGGCGATCGACAGGGCGCCCGTTAACTCTCGAGTCAACGGCCACGTCCCCGTCCCCCCAGATCTGCCGGCCGCGGGAGGACACGTGACAGTCCGCACAATTCCAGACTACAAGCCCCAGCATGCCCCATGCCCCATCGCCGGAAATAACCCCCAACACCGCCTCCCTTCACTTATTTAGAATATCACATCAAATTTCTAAGGGTTGCCCTTTTAGGGAAAAAAAATGCGTTTCACGATTGCTTCGAAGAAATATTGGTTTTGAGACGGGAAAAAAAAACTGTCGGGTATAGATGTTTGAAAAAAGGCTCGGGAACCGGCCGTTTGGGCGGGCTTCTGGGAAATGTGCTTGACCCTGAGCCGAGATAGACTACATCCCCTATAGTACACCGCGAACGGCGATCCCGGGGGCGGGACTCCGAGTGAAAGGGTAACGGTTGCCGGTGGAAGGAGCAGCGCATGCGCAGCTGCTTTCCTGCGCAGACTCCGTCCCGAGTTTCCTAAGGGAGAGGAGAAAAAAAGATGGTGGCTAGTGTGTAAATTGGAGCAGCGCCGGAGATATATAATTATATATCAAATTATCCGCAATAGAGGAGCAGAGGGAGCTATTCCGACTAAAGAAGACGGACAGAGGAAAGGGTGGGGAAGAAACAAGGAAAATCAAACCCCCTTTCCGGAAAACTAAGGCCAGTAGACGGTTCCAGGGAAAGGACAAGAGCGTTGGGAGCTCCTGCTGAGTTTGAACTGTGAGTCGGTGAGGGCTGAGAGGGAGAGAGACTAGGGGATCCTGGCACCTCAGCTGCTTACTGCTACCCGGAGGCTTTAGCGGTACATCCAGGCCGGTGCGGCCTGTCTCTTCACCCACCCCCCACCCCCAATCCTCCTCCAGCATCACCGGGGAGCGACACCACGCCGGGCATTTCACCGGCAAAGGTTTGGGGGAGAGCAGGCGGGCAGGCCCGCCGGCCGGCCTGAGAGAAAGCCTGTCTTCTCAACATTAGAGAGTTGCAATTGTTTTGAATGTGGTGAGAGGAGAGAGATTCGTGTGCTGTTCCTTAACCTCAACCGTTTCAGGATATGTCCGGGAAAGGGTTGTCCTTCCTTCTCCAAAGCGCAATTTTTATTTCTCTTTTGTACAACCTCTGGGATTGTGAATTTGCAACGCCTCTCAATTTTTTTTTAAACCAAAAGTTCATTCGCTCCTTTTGCAAGTATGTTTAAGGATAGGCAGTATGTCTTAACTTTGCTTGAAGTGTTAATCTATTTTTACTTAGGATCAAGTAGGTATGGAACAGGCCAACATTTCGTCTTAAATGTTGCTTCATTGTTAACAGTTGGGAGGAGTTTATAGAAACGAGCACAAGATATGATGGTTATTATTTATTCATCTGGGAGTCAGTACCAATATTTTTGCCCTTAAAATATGAGCAAGTACTTCTCAAGCAGATTATTCGTTCTTCTGTCTTTAATATTTTATATCTTGGTGACTGTAAAGGCTGACTGAAGTTAGGATTTATCAAGTTTAATTTGAGGAGAATAACGTATGGAATTGTAAGTTTGATTTTTTTTTTAAGAAAATCATCAAATATACCAATGAGCTTTGAAGCAGCAATTCAGGCATGAGATTTGTGTATCAACTTTTAGTGTAAAATGGGAAACAGAGAGGTTGGTCTAAACAAATTGTAAAATACAATACAAATTGTGTAGAATTTTTCTAAGAGTTTTATTATGTCAATGATAGAAGGAAGAGTAATTATTAAATTTTGTTTGAAATTCTAGTAAATGCTGGGCTTGCACAAGAGGTTGGAGGAAATGGGGGTTACTATTGAGGAATAAAAACATCATATTGCCTATATTTTAAAAGAAAAATGTTAACACAGCTGTGTTTATACCTGTACCTTGTGCTCATGGCCCACGTTGAATGGTTGCTGTCCAATTTCCATGGAGCTGTAAATTGTTGTTTAATACTTCAGTTTAGAAAACAAAATACTCACTAAAGTTGCAAGCTAACACTTCAGAAATCTCATGTAGGGTAGGACCTGTTGACACCCTTGGTTAACTGAATAAACATGGTGCTATCTAGTAATTGTCATCGAGGAATGACCAACCTATGCACAGCAACAGTAAAGTTAATTGGCTTTGTGGATTGCAAAATCTAATCAGAATGATTATTTTGCAAATGCAGTGTTATGGTGGCGGAGAATGTTCTTGCTGTGTATGTTATGCAAAATTTATTCTCGTGTGTCGTCATGAAGGGGATGCTGCCCAGATAAATTTTTGCCTCACTTATTTTATCTCACTTCTGCTGAGACCTTTTGCTATGATGCAATGTTGTCATATTTGATCCGAGTGGTTGTAATTCACCTCCAAGGTGGAACAGGAGATGAAATACATCATTTCCCCACCAAAAGGTGATGCCATTTTTGAAGCACACCAAACTGATTCCACAAATTAGTTCAAAGAAGGTACTTGATCTGAGATCCCTTGTCAATGTGATCTGAAGTGTTCAGCAGAACTTGCTGAGTCTGTATGTTGGTTTCGCACTGACTGTTTGTCACATGGTGAGACACATTAATGGAATCCTGGATTTGAACATTGAGCTTAGCTTGACTGGTCCTTCTGTTGGGGTGATATTTCAACAAATTCCTTGTTGGTCCAACTAAGATAGATGAATTAATTTTGTCGATCAACGTTAATCAGAGCTGTTTTTTGTTTTAAGGTACACTGAACCCGTACCATTTAATATAAATCTATAAATTGGTCGTCTGCACTTGTTATCACAAACACCATTAATCACAAAGACCCAATCCCATAATAATGACGTATTTGTGTTTCATTTGTTCCGATGTTGTGTATGAATTCGGTGCCGGATTCGGAGACTCAATTGCTTGACCCATTTCTGCCACGTGATAGCATCATGGCTGATGTGATACTCCAGATTCTCATTAACTTCAATAACCTTCCATCTTTGTTTAGCAAGAAACTCTGCTGTAGTATTCAAGGACTCTGCTTACATCAGTGAGAAACAGAAACCTGAGGATTCATGAACCTCAAAGATTTTTCTTCACTTCAGTCTTAAATGGGCAGCGACCCCTAGTTCTAGACTCACGCGCGAGCATCCTTTCCACATGTAATATTAAGGGGTTTTGACTTCATGCATGCTTCAAGCAAGTCACCTCTTATTATTCTGAGTGGGTACAGGCCTGGTCTATCCAACCTTTATTCCTAAGATAACCTGCCTGCTTCATTCCGAGTGTGGTAAACCCTTTCTAAAATAATTGTAAAAATATTTAGATTCTTCTTCAGTTAAAGAAACAAGTCATATGGTCTCACCAATACCCTGTCCAACAGAAGCATAATCTTTTACTTTTGTACTCTCTTCCTCTCAATAAAAAAACACATTCACTTCGCTTTCTAAATTATTTGCTGTCTATCATACTTTCTGTTATTTGTGCACTAGGGCACTCAGTTCCATCAATCTCTGATCTCTTACCATATAGATAACATGTTCCTTTTTTCTTCCTGCCAAAATGGACAATTTCAGATTAAGGAGCTGGAACAACTGTCCTTAAAGCCCTGGTCTGGAGCGAGGGAAGCAGAACTAAGGGTAGCAGTGTGAACCAGGGTTTCTTACCATAATTCACTGCATGGTGCTGAGAATAAATATGCATATATGAATGCTCAATTACGACATCATAACTCTGAGCTTTGTGATTGACCATCATGCGAGGAAGCATGGTCGCTTTGACCAGGATTCGGAGTGTACCTGTCTCAGTGGAGGTCTGTGCTTCCAGTTGTATATGCAAATGGTAGTCAATATTTGAATTTAGTTGAAAGTTTTGAATGTTTTGGTAGATTAAGACAGAGTCTTTGAAATTATAGTCTAATGAGAAATAAGATACATTTTGACATATCACTTTAAATAGGTTTTCTGGCCTTATAACCAAAGGTTTTTGTAAAATCCCCATCTTACTATTTACAAATCATGCAATGGACTGTGCACTGGAACATCCACCCATTCACTGTACTTAACTGATTTGAGAAAATATCCAGCTTTGGAGGGCTAGAAACATGCAAGGAAACACAATTAAATATTTCTTTCTATATTAGCATCGTTAATTGTGTGTTTTCTTTTGAATAACTTTGAAATATACACAGCCTAATAAATGTGCTTACTGCTTTGTTGAGCAGTAATCTCAGTGCATTCTTACTGTCCACCTAGCTAGCTTGAACATTTAGAATTGATTGTTTAACTTCAGTTTCCTGCTTTCCCTTCTGCATCTGAAGTTACTGCACCTGCTGAGTTATGCCTCCAGACCTGTCAATACTTGTGCTGCTAACCAATCTTCCAAGTATGTTTGAGCATACATTAAATGTGCTATTCTGCTTCATATTTAACTTCTTCCTGAGCCTCAGATGTTTCAAAAGGAGTCACTGGAGTGACACTTCAGGTTATTTATTTTACTTTCCCTATTTTTGCGAAAAGGGATTATGGGTGGTTTGTAGCATTCCAACGATGTCCACTGACTAATAATTGAACCTGAGTGACCCCAGTACAAATAGTAATTTTTTTCCCCAAATTGATTTTCAGTAGCTTCTGCAATTTTGAGGGAATTTCTTGGGTTAATGTCCTAGTGAAGGCTGTAATCATGCGTGAATTGATTTGACATTTGTCTATTGCTCCACTGTCTGCTTGCTTCAGAGTTAATCTGGGAAGCATGTTAAGTTCCAGTAGTATTGTGGTTAAAAAAGGTTAGGTGCAAAATCTGTTGTGGGTATATTTAGTACATGAGAGACATTGCTATTTTGCTTGGGTGATGAGCAGTTTATTTTGCTTAATGGTCTGTTTATTGTGTAGGACGAGATATAACCTTGCAATGTTGACCACACTTAATTTTGGTGCCAGATCTGTTTCAAGAAAATCAACTGGCTTTTAACAGCCATCCTGGCAGCAGCGATGATGCATAAGTCAGTAACTGTTCAATGTCTTAGTTAGACTCATCAAGCATCATTGTTGCATCAGTGGAGCAGAGAAAGAATCTGCTTTGTTATCACACATCTGTGGAGGCCAAAAGAGTGTAATGCCTCCACGAGCAGAGGCTGCAAGGAACCTAACAGAAAAAAAATACACATTTCAACTCTTCATGTGGTTGAGATCCCAGTGGCAGTATTCCCAGCTGAGTTAGAAATGTGAAGTATTTTGGGGTCCACCTTAATGTTTTGATAGCCCTGTATTTCATTTGGAATTAACCCTTTTAATGTAGTTTAACATTTCCAGTTTTCTTTTGGATTCACCAGAATGGGGTCAGGGCCTTTCATCCTGTTCTGCCATTCAATTGGAGCATGGCACCTTAAAAATGTGCCCTCTAGTTTTGACCTAACAACGTCTGCCTTTTCCCTTCATACTTGGGAATCAGAAAAAAAAATCTTGATTTTGAAATTTAAAAATCTAATCATTGGCACAGTGGTTAAGACTGTTTCACAGTGCAAGAGACCTGGATTTAATTCCCACCTTGGGTGACTACCCAAAATGCCAAGTGTTCTACTGATAGTACAGGTCTCGGACAAAAAAAAACCATGATGAAAATGTGGAGAATTTTTAACCATCAGTGTTCTGCTGAATGTTTGGTATGAAACAGTATTCATATATCAGTTAGTTGGAATAGTCACAATGTAGAGTTAGCCTAGTGATAATTCATGCATCAATGAATTGTCCATCTAAGAGGAGGTAAGTTCACATGTGAGATTTGTTTCTTTTATATTGATACTGTCCATTGAGAGTTATAATCGTGCAGCATGGCAACAGACCCTTTGGTACAATTCATCCATTCCCACCAGGTTTCCCAAACTGAAGTAGTCCCACTTGCTAGAATGTGGCCCATATCCCTTAACCTTTCCTATTCATGTACCTGTCCATATGTCTTTTAAATGTTATAACTGTATCTGTATCTACCATTTCCTTTGGCAGTTCATTCCACATAGGACCTACCCTCTGTGAAAAAGTTGCCCTCCGGTCCTTTCTTAATTTTCCTCCTCTCACCTTAAAAATGTGCCCTCTAGTTTTGAACTCCCCGACTCTAGTGAAAAGACTTTTGCTATTAACCTTATCTAAGCCCGTGTTGATTTTATAAACCTTAATAACGTCAACCCCTCAACCTCCTACGCTCCAGTAAGAAAAGTCCCAGTCTATCCAGCGCCTCCTTATGACTCAAAGCTGCCAGTCCTGGTAACACCCCTGTGAATCTTTTCTGCACCCTTGCCAAATTAATGATTTTCTTCTGAAATCAGGGCAACCAAAACTCTACACAGTACTCCAAAAGTGGCCTAAACTACATCCTATACAATTCTAACTAGTATGCTCAATACTCTGACCAATGAAGGCAAGCGTACCAAATGCTGCTGCCTCCAGCCTGTCCATCTAAGACACCACTTCCAAAGAACTATGTACGTAAACCTCTGAGTCTCTGTTCCTCAACACTCTCCAGGGCCCTACCATTAACTGTGTAAGGCTTGCCCATATTCGACTTCCCAAAGTGCAACACCTTGCATTTATCCAAATTAAACTCCATTTGCCACCCATTTGCACAGCTGATGGAGATTTTGTTGTTCTGAGATAACCTTCACTGTCCACTATACCACCAATATTGGTGTCTCTGCAAACTTGCTAACCATTCCTTCGACATTGTCATCCAAATCCTTTAAATAAATGGGAAATAACGGTGGACCCATCACTAATGCTTGCAGTACATCACTGGTCAGACTGGAAAGCCACCCTCCGTCTTCCACTGTCAAGTGAAATTTGTATCCAGTTGGCAACCTCTCCCATAATCCTGTGTGATCTAACTTTATTAGCCAGTCGATCATGTGGAACCTTATCAAAGGCCTTTGCTAAAGAGCGGAGGACAGGAAAACCAAATCTTCTCTATCTCATGTTTTGATGTCTTCAATGTCTGAACACGTTTCACAGTACACAGATTATTTTTGAGCTTTAGTCAAAAGTGGCAGCAAAATTGCCCTGAAGGTCTCAGATACAGCATGCACCAACCTGGAATCTTGCTTTTTTTAAGTTGATGTTGCTTGAGGCTTAAAAGGATTCCACATATAATGCCAGTTTGAGGCCTTAGTTGATGCATTGTAATCATAGAACATTAGAGTAGTTGGGACGAAGAAATTATTATTTACGTTGAGTGAGTTATAGATTTCAGAAGATTTGAGTTCTCTGAAGTGCAGCATTTGCGCAACATGACAGCTTTTATGTGTTGCAAATAAAAACATGTTAACCTGCTTGTTGCAATCTTAAGGGACTCCACCTGCATTTTAATCAGTTTTGTCATCAGGATTTGTTACGTGGTAAAATTCCCAGACTATTCTTCAGTTCTGCCATGCTGATCTTTTTGCTTCTTGGCTTGTCGGGGGAACTTCGAGCAGAACATTGAGGGTGGATCACTAATCGCTGCAACTCTGTGCTGGAAGCAGTGAAAAATTTGAAGTTCTGAATTTAAAAAGTTGCTACCAGGCGACTGATGCTTGACAGTGTTTGGATAGCCTCTTCAGTGTTAATAGATATCCTGAAACATCTCATGTACGAAAGCATGAAAACTCAATTGTAGATGAAGAGTTAGAAAAAACTTGTGGGCTGTTCATCACTTAGTTGGCATCAGAGAATTGCTCTGGTAGAAATACTTGCACACATGTGGAAACTGACTGCACATGATAAGCAGTTTGAAGGCCTGTGTGCCAAGCAAAGAACCCTGGATTATACTGAAGTTAATCATGTGATTGCAAAAAGAAATGATTGCTCGAGATGTCATGTGTATTGGAGTCAAGTGTGAAACCACTGTACAGATGGATTGCAGAGTGGAGTCTACTGGCTTAAATATCAATGTTACTTCATTTGGCTGAGCTTGGTAATGATCTATACGATCCACGTTGTTAGAGACAAGAATTGGTCCAAGCACAAAACCCAATTGTTGGAATAAATTTGCTTCAGATCAAGATATTTCTCACGTAACGGGGAAACTCTTGGGAGCAATGTATTGCAGCGAACTGATCTCATACGTCTTTTTTATTCTTTGAACAAGATATTTTGAAGTTTAGTGTTTGCAGCACCAGAGCCTATCCTGTAGAAGTGTTTGAATAGTGGACAAAGAATTTTTTTTGTTTCTGACTGGAAGAATTTCCAGATGGGTATTTGGCGCAAGCGCTTAGCATTAGTCTGGATTGTTTTTGTCAGCACCATCCTATGTACTAACTGCACATGCTCACTGGCCTGTTGAACATCACATTGGTTCTGTTGATGCTGTCTGACCTCAGTAAACTGGTCAGTTCAAGTCTGGACTTGGTGATCTGAAGTATAAATTCACTCTGTGTAAATTCACTGGTGCTTTGTCAGAGCTGTTGTCTTGGATCAGTGGTGCTGGAAGAGCACAGCAATTCAGGCAGCATCCGAAGACAGGCAAAATCGACGTTTCGGGCAAAAGCCCTTCATCAGGAATAAAAGGAATTTCCTTTTATTCCTGATGAAGGGCTTTTGCCCGAAACGTCGATTTTGCCTGTCTTCGGATGCTGCCTGAATTGCTGTGCTCTTCCAGCACCACTGATCCAGAATCTGGTTTCCAGCATCTGCAGTCATTGTTTTTACCAGAGCTGTTGTCTTGTCAATGGGATGTCAGGCTGGTGCTTAATGTGCTGTGCTGGGGTGTGAGAAAAGGATCCTGTGGCACTGTTAGAACAGGAACAGAGATGTTTTCTGATAAACAAGCTGGCCTACCCCCTTCAAGCATGAAAACAATATGACTGCTTCAAATGTAATTCCGAATTTGGTCTTTGGGCATATCCAGCAATGTGAGGAGACTTTATATAAGTACAAAGCAAAATACAGTAGATGTTGAAAATCTGAAATGCTGAGCTGTATCTCCTGTCAAGAAAAAAAATGAAATTAATGTTTCAAATATGTTAACATCCATCACAAGTTCTAGGCATTTTTTTTACTCTTTCCAACTTTTGAGTGGAGTGTAAAAGTTTTCAGTTTCTGATTTTCTTTAAAAGAGGAATGTTAGTTCTGCTACTTTTAGTATGTGCTCATTTAATTCAGTTTTCACCAACATGAAAATTGGTTAAAATTCTGCATTTGCCAATATACTGTACTGCTTTTTGTTTCCTGCCCTGAACACACATTATTTTGTTTCAGATAGTTGTTTGGAAGTATAGAACTTGAGTCATGCTGAAAAAAGGCAAAAAGAGGACACTTGCCAATCATATTGCGTAAATGTTTGTTTTCTCCTCTGGTGGCTTTTCTTGCAATTTGTCCTGATAAGTGCAAAACCTAAAAGCTTCAATTTTTTTTTATTTCAGTAATCTCATTCTTTTTGTTAGAAGCAAAAACAAAAGCTGCAAGACTCTTTTTATTGATCAGGTTTATTGATCCACTGAAATAAATTCATGTGGGGTTGGGCAGACAAGGGACCCAATCATCTTTCGATTAGGAAGTAAGATTAGGCCATTTGGTTTTTAAACAAGTAGCAGGTTGAATTGGATCATCACTGGTTAGCAACAGCATTTTAAGTTTCATAGCCCTGAAGCCCTTAATCAAACAAATGTCAATTTAATTACAGTATTGACATTGATTCTACAGTGTTTTTTGGGGAGGAAGTCACAGATTTCCTTCATCCTATGAAAGATGACTCCTAAATTGCCAAATGCTAATTTTTAAGGTAATGCCCCTTTTTCTGAACCCACCCATCAGGGGAATTTAGTTTTCCTTGATCCACCTTATCAATCTGTGAGTCACCTTACACGTGAAAATTAGACACCCTATAACAATCAGATTTCATTTGTGCACATGTAACCAATGACACCAAGCCCCGGTGTCATTTTGGTGAATCATCTGTAATGTGCACCCTCCAAGACCAGTACCAGTACTCTTGCTTAAGGTACAGTTCTCACAATGAAATTCAGTATAGTAAACAAGAGTTGCGCAACTGCGACTCGCGCTTTCCTTCCAATTTCCTGCAGCATTTCATGATCTTTTTAAATAATTTTGTGTATCTGCCCATTAAATTTTCACGGTTGCAGTACTTGGGATGCTAAATCTCCATTTGCTCTGCAGTTCTTAGCATCTAATCATTTGAAAAGTAATTTCTTTTTTGGTTGACAGTTCATTCCCCACATTAACATCAGTGTGCTACAAAATTGTCCATTCACTTAATGTGTCGAAAACCTTTCCCATCTATCTGCTCATCTCTATATGTTTACTGTATTGTCTCAATGTAGTGTTTTTATGAAACGAAGATGGCTGAATCAAGTCACTTTGAAATACAAGGAAAAGTTTGAAGTCAAAGTACAGGTCAAAGAGTCATAGATATATTTTCACCAAGGAAACAGACCCTTCGGTCCAACCAGAAATCCTAGATAAATTTAGTTCCATTTGCCAGTACTTGTGCCATGTCCCTCTAAACCCTTCCTAATCATATACCCATCCCGATGCCTTTTAAATGTGGTAACTGTACCAGCCTCCAGCACTTACTCTGGCAACTCGTTGCAGACGTGCACTACCCTCTGCATGAAAAAGTTGCCCATTACGGGTCCCTTTTATATCTTTCCCCTCTCGCCTTAAACCCTCTAGTTCTAGACTCCCCATCCTGGGGAAAAGACCCAGTCTGTTTACCCTATCCATGCCCCTGATGATTTTATCAATCTCTATAAGGTCACTCCTCAGGCTCCGACGCTCCAAGGAAAACAGCCCCAGCCGATTTAGCCTCTCCCTGAAGCTCAAACCCTCCAACCCTGGCAACATCCTTGTAAATCTTTTCTGAACCCTTTCAAGTTTCACAACATCCTTCCAAAAGTAAGGAGACAGAATTGCATGCAATACGCCAACAGTGGCCTAACCAATGTCCTGTGCATCTGCAACATGACCTCCCAACTCTAACACTCCATGCACTGGCCAATAAAGGCAAGTATATCGAATGCCGCCCTCACTCTCCTATGGACCTGCAACTCCACTTTCACGGAACTATGAACTGGCACTTCAAGGTCTCTGTTCAACACTCCCCAGGACCTTACCATTTAGTGTACAAGTCCTGCCCTGATTTACAGCACCTCACATATATCTGCATTGAACTCCATCTGCCACCCAACCCACTGGCCCATCTAATCAAGATCCCATTGTACTCTGAGATCACCACTTTCACTGTCCACTACACCTTCAATTCTAGTATCATCTACAAACTTACGAAACATACTACTTATGTTCGTATCCAAATAATTTATGTAGATGACAAAAAGCAGTGAATCCAGCACCAATACTTGTTGCATGCTGCTGGTGTCAGGCCTCCAGTCTGTAAAGCAACCTTCCATTGTCACCCTCTGTCTCCTACCTTTTGAGCCAGTTCTGTATTCAAATAGTTCTCCTTCTATTCAGTGTGATCTAACCTGTCTACTATGAGGAACCTTGTCGAACACCTTACTGAAGTCTACGTCGATCACATCCACAGCTCTGCCCTTATCAATCCACTTTGCTACTTCAAAAAGCTCAAATCAAATTAATGGGATACTATTTCCCATACACAAAACTATGTTGACTATCCCTAATCAGTCCTTGCCTTTCCAAATATGTGTACATCCTGTCCTTCAGGATTCCCTCCAACAACTTGCCCACCACTGATATCGAGCTCACCGGTATCTGGTTTCCAGGCTTTTCCTTACCACTTTTCTTAAATAGTGACACAACTTTAGCCCAGGTCCAGTCTTCAGGTACCCCATTTGTGGCTATCAATGATAGAAATATCTCAGCATGGGCCCAGGAATATCTTCCCTTGCTGAAAAATGTTTTACTGGAAAAGCGCAGCAGGTCAGGCAGCATCCAAGGAGCAGGAGAATCGACATTTTGGGCATAAGCCCTTCTTCAGGAATCTTTCCTTACTTCCCATCGAGTTCTTGGCTACTCCTGATCAGCTCCCATTGACTTATCCACCTTTGTGCATTTTAAGACATCCAGCAGTACCATCTCGGTTTTATGGACTTTTCAAGATGTTGCTATTTATTTCCCCATGTTGTCTATCTTCGATATCCTTCTCCACAGTAAATGCTGATGCAAAAGGGGACATAAATTTAAAAGGGTGGAAGGTATAGGGGAGATGTCAGGGGTGGGTTCTTTACCCAGAGAGTGGTGGGGGCATGGAATGCGCTGCCTGTGGGAGTGGTAGAGTCAGAATCTTTGGTGACCTTTAAGCGGCAATTGGATAGGTACATGGATGGGTGCTTAAGCTAGGACAAATGTTCGGCACAACATCGTGGGCCGAAGCGCCTGTTCTGTGCTGTATTGTTCTATGTTCTATGTTCTAAAATACTCATTTCGTATCTCACTCATCTCTTCTGGTTCCACACATAAGTTATCTTGCTGATTGTTATGTGGCCCTATTCACTCCCGAGTTAGCCTTTGTCCTTAATTTATTCATAGAATTTCTTGGGATTCTCCTAAACCCTGTTTGGCTTTGGGAAACGTCGTGGGTCACCTAGTTTGCGTCCATGTCCATAATCCATGCGTTATCTCAGCTGCTAACCAACATCCTGCCAATATCGTATGGTGTATATGATTCCACTTAGCCACATTTTTAATAGACTGCATTGGCATTTTTTGAATGCCTTCTGGTAGTCTGTATAATAGCTTGCATAAACATTTAGCTACCAGAAAAGCTAAATATAGGTGATGCTGGAAATCTGAATGGAAACCGGACATCTGTGTGCATTCAGCAGGTGCTGTCTCACCTGTGGAGAGAAAAAGAGAGTTAACATGTCAGTCAATGACCTTAGATGAAACTTGCTGACCTCAAAATTCAACCGGTCTTCAATGTGACTTTTCAAATCAATGATGTCAATCCCTAAGATGATTAGGCCTTTATTTCCTAGTTTATTTCTGTCCTACTGAATGGGAATGAAATAGTCAATTTTGCAATCCAAGAGGGCATTTTCTGAATCAAGAAAATTTTGGTTGGTCATAAAGAGCCAAATGTTAAAATATCATCAATTTAGTTCTTCCCATCTGTTTAATGAGGAACTATCTTGATTGACTTGCTTCTATTACCTGGTGTGAAGAAGCCTGTCCCAATGTGAGTGCTAAACCTTTGTCCTGTCAGCTTGCATCCTTTGCCCTGGGTCCATGTTTAATTTTAAACAAGATTTACCTTTTCCATTCCTGTAACTTACCTCCATGATATTGATCACAGTGGTGCAGTGCACCAAAACCAGGGATACATTCTTGTCTTCTGAGTCCAAGTATTTTAACACTTTGTCAGGTATGGGGAAAGCAGATATCTGTACACAAATCAACTACAGATCGTTCTGCCAAAACTCCAGGAACCCATGACAAGGGAACCTTCAGAAGAGACGATGACACACATTTGCAAGTTTTTAAGATATGGGAGCAGGAGTAGTTTGTTTAGCTTATTGTGTTGTGCTGTGCCATTCAATGAGATCATGACTGATCTGATCCTTAAATCCACCTTCCTGTCTTTCAGCGTACCTCTTGGTTCTTCTGCGAGAAAGAATTCCACAGATTTGTTACCTTCTAAGGAAAGTTATTTCTCCTCCTCTGTTTTAAATCTGTGACCCCATACTCTCAGAGTGCGTCCTGTGGTCCTCTACTCTCTAACCAGGGAAAACAAGCTCTCTTAGCCATATCAAGTCCCCGAAGAATCTGTATTTCAATTAGGTCTCATTATCCTGATAACCAATGAATACAAGGGCCAACTGACTCACTTTTTCTTAAGATCTTCCATACCTGTAATTAACTTTCCCTGACCAATTACCAATTACACATTACCAATATATATTTCTTGACATATAGGGACCAAAGCCTCAGTATTTCAGCTGTGTTCTGACGAGTATTTTAGATATAAACCTTCTGCAGTTTTAGAAAGGCTTCTCCGTTTTATATTGTATTCCATTGTATTCCATTTAAAAGCAGCAAGGAGGGGACACGAAAGGTCCTTAGTAGATAGGATTAGGGAAAACCCTAAGGCTTTCTATAGGTATGTTAGGAATAAAAGAATGACTAGGGTAGGAATAGGTCCAGTCAAGGATAGTAGGGGGAAGTTGCGTGTGGAGGCGGAAGAGATTGCGGAGACACTGAATGAATACTTTTCTTCAGTATGGGCGGCACGGTGGCACAGTGGTTAGCACTGCTGCCTCGCAGCGCCAGAGACCCGGGTTCGATTCCCGCCTGTTGGAGTGTTGAGCCACGGGGTGGTTGGGTTGTTTGGTCCGGGTGTCCCAGAGGTGTTCTCTGAAACGTTCCGCAAGTAGGCGGCCTGTCTCCCCAATATCGAGGAGGCCACATCGGGTGCAGCGGGTGCAGTAAATGAAGTGTGTGGAGGTGCAGGTGAATTTGTGGCGGATATGGAAGTATCCCTTGGGGCCTTTGAGGGAAGTGAAGGGGGAGGTGTGGGCGCAAGTTTTGCATTTCTTGCAGTTGCAGGGGAAGGTGCCGGGAGTGGAGGTTGGGTTGGTGGGGGGTGTGGACCTGACGAGGGAGTCACGGAGGGAGTGGTCTTTTCGGAACGCTGATAGGGGAGGGGAGGGAAATATATCCCTGGTGGTGTGCTCTGTTTGGAGTTTTTATAATTTGTGCACAAGGACCTCCAAATCCTGCTGTTATAGTTTTTTCTCCATTTAAATGATATTCGGCTCTTCTCCTTCGTGTCAAACTGCACAAGCTCTTGAGTCCCCATGTTAGATTCCATCTGCCAAGATTTTATATACAACCTGTCTATATTGCTTCACACACTGTCATCTTCACCACTTTGCTTCCTCATGTGATTTTAACATCCACAAACTTATGACAGCCACTTCATTGCTCAAATTGTCAATATATATTATAAATAATTGTTCCCAGCACTTGTGTCGAGAAAATCTCTCTCAGTAATGTGTGCTGACAAAGTAGCTGAGTTTCTCTATTTCCTGTTATTCATATTGAGTATCTGCTGCATTTTACTTTTGTTTCACTGTTAGCCAGCCTATTAATGGTAATATACTACCCCCAATATCGTGGGTTCTTATCCTATTAAGCCTCATGTGGTACCTTATCAAAAGCCTTGTGGAAAGCCAAATAGTTCTCAGTTAACTATTCTGCTTTTTAACCCTTCAAAGAATTGTGATAAGTTCGAGATGTAAATCCTATTTCATGAAGCCATGTTCACAGATTGTATATGTATTTCTAAATGATCTGCTATTAAATCCTTTGTAATTGACTCTGCACCAATATCACAACAGCAAACTAGCCTAGCATTTGCTTTTGTTCTTTGTCATTCCCTTTTCGAACAAGGATGTTATATTAGATAATTGCCAAATGTCATGAGATGTTTTGAGAAAGCAGTGTTTGTTGACACCAGAACTGAGGTGCAATTGCACCTCGATGCTTGCATGAATGTGTATACACGTGGTTGGAGACCCTTTGTCTTGACATCTTAGGCAAAGTGTGCACTGCTCACGCACTGAAAACAGGTGCAACGTTGACATCGGGTTCAAAGACCTTGAGGTGGGTGTCAGGTTCTCTGCCCCTTACCAGTTGGAGCTCACGCTCTCAATGTAATGTTGGCTTTTAAAACTTTGCAAATTGTTGAATGGCTTTTCTTGTCTTTAATTTCTTTGTTTGGCTTATCCCTTTTCTGGAATCCTTCTTTCTCACTGGTTTATATTTTTGTTGAGTCATGAGCCGTTTTCTGAAGTATGTTGCACATAAGCAGATCAGAGAAAGGTCTCCTGATGGTGGGATCCTCAACATTGTCCTCAGAAACTGTCTTGACTACACTTTGAATTTTTCCTCAGGGTTACCTCTGCCTATTTGGTTTTCCCAATCTGCATAATTAATTAAAGTCAGTGTAATTAATGTACTGCATTATTTTACATGCTCTTTTATCTCCTGATTCCTCTCCATCCCATATAGAGGGAGTAATCTAGAGGAGCCTCTAGATTACTCCCATTGTCTTTTCTCTCTTGTCAATCACTTCACTCGTCAATTCTGTATCATCTGATCCAAGATCATTTCATGCTGGCATATTGATTCTGTCTCGTCCTGTCAAAGCTATCCCACCACCCTTCCTTTCCTGTCAGATCTTTCGAACTTATGTGTATCCCTGAATGCTTATTTCCCAGCTTTGATCTCCTTGGGACCATGTCCTTGTAATGGCTGTAGGATCATTAACTTTTACTTGTGCCATAATTTCATTTATTTTGTTAGGAACACTAGATCCATTTAAGTGAAGAGCTGTTAATTTTGCCTTTTTACCATTTGTATTCCACATTTGGTGCTGGTAGCTGCTTTATGTGTGTTTCTACATTGTCCAGTCATGTCCTACTCTGGGTACACTTAGCTACCCTGCAATGCCAGCATATCCTTTTGCTTGGTATCCCCTCTATTTGGTTTAAAGCTTTCTCAACTAACCTTGTTATTTGATTTGGCAGGACAATGAACTTGACATGGTTAAAGTGAAACCATGGTTAAAGAGCAACATGGTTAAAGAGCAACTCCCTTCTATCCCATTAATCATGCCAATGCTCTATTCAATTCATGTCAATCTTTGAGCCACTCATTTAACTCTTGATTTTATTACTCTTTACCAGATATTGTTAATCTGTACTTGGTAGTAAACATTCTGGTGAAGTCGCTAGCATTAACTGTTACTGAAACCAAAAGAGAAAATGCTGGAAAATCTCAGCAGGTCTGGCAGCATCTGTAAGGAGAGAAAAGAGCTGACGTTTCGAGTCTAAGTGACCCTTTGTCAAAGCTTTGACAATGGTCAGTTAGACTTGAAAAGCCAGCTCTTTTCTCTCCTTACAGATGCTGCCAGACCTGCTGAGATTTTCTCTTTTGGTTTCAGATTCCAGCATCCGCAGTAATTTGCTTTTATTTAACTGTTACTGAAGTTGGAACTATAAAGTTATCTTGGTTACCACAAATGAAATTGTGGAGTTACCTGTCCTTCAGATGCTTCACAATGCAGGTATTTTGTATTGTGAGTAAATAAAGAGACCACATTGGAACACATGGAAGAACATGAAAATGCAATGCTTATGTGATAGATTTACGCTAACCATGCCGGAATAAGTTGGGTCTTGACAATTCTTTGCAATTTTTAACAGGATAAGACTTAATTCCAGCCAAATTAACTTTCTGACACAAACTTTTAAAAAATGTGTTCATGGGATGTGGGTGAATCTGGTTGGGCCAGCATTGTCGTTGAGAAGATGGTGGTGTGCTGTCTGTCGAGCCTCTATGGTCCATTTTGTAGAGGGAGTGTGTCATTACAAAAAGTTAGGATTTTGACCCTGCAATAATAAAGGAGCAGTGATGTATTTCTAAGCTTGGATAATGATTGGCTTTGAGGGAGACATCAGGGTCGTGGTGCTCCCATGTAGCTGCTGGCTGTCAACTTTTGGATCATAGCGATCATGGGTTTGGAATGGATTGTTTAAGAAAACTTGGTGAGCTTCTGTAGTGGATCTTGGGGATGGTGCACTCTGCTCCTACTGGGTGTTGGTGGGGGAGAATGTGAATATTTGTGGACATCATGCTCATCATTTCCAGATGTTTTGTCATCCTTCCACATAACATCTTCAGTGGGCCTCCAGGTGAAGCACTGTTGATAAACAGAAAGCAGGAATTATCAGCAGTGCTTCGCCCAGAGGCCCACTGAAGATGTTACCTAGTAGGGTGAAGAAACGTCTGAAAATGAACCTTCCAGCTCACCGAACAAACCTATATCCAGAACCTCAACCTGAGCTACAAATCTTCTTAAAACGTGCTATGATGCTAATTAAGCAGGCTGCTTTCTCATGGATGATCTCTAGTTTGTGTTGTTAGAACTACACTCATGAGGCAAGTGGAATGTATTCCATCACGTTTTTGGTGTTCCCTGAAAAGGCTTTGGGGAGTCCAATTTTTTTTTTTAATCCATAAGTTCAGTCATGCAGAGTTAACAAGTTTTATTCGTATCTAATTGCCTGTTTTACTTTTTCATTATCCTGTTCTTCAAACAAGATGTTCAAAAGTATTATTGCACACCTCTGGAGCAGGTGGGACTTGAACCCAGGCCTCCCAGACCAGGGAGAGGGACAATAATACTGCATCACAAGAGGATCCCTGTGTTACTTTGTATCTTTATCCACAACCACTAAAACACCTCTTTTCAATTTATTAATAAATCACATGGGGAGAAGTCTAATAACACCAAAGATGAGTAAGTGGTAGGGGGAAGAGTGAGTCTAACTATGAACAACAATTTTTAAAAAGGTCAAGGTTACCTATCAGGCAGGAAAGAAATGGTCGTGTGAGGGAGCCTTGGTTGATGAGAGAGGTTGAATGTCTGGTAAAGAGGAAGAAGGAGGCTTCCATAAGGTTGAGGAAACAGGATTCAGACAGAGCAGTGGAGGGATACAGGATAGCCAGAAGGGACCTGAAGAAAGGGATTAGGAGAGCTAAGAGAAGGCATGAAAAATCATTGGCGGATAGGATCAAGGATAACCCCAAGGCATTTTATGCGTATGTGAGAAACCTGAGAATGACGAGAACGAGGGTAGGTCCGATCAAGGACAGTAGTGGGAGACGGTGTATTGAGTCGGAAGAGATAGG
>NC_057728.1:2155973-2179334 GCF_004010195.1 Chiloscyllium plagiosum | reverse complement strand
TTGTTTTGTACCTCCTTTGCCATGTTTTCCCCCCCCCCCCCCCCCCCCCTTGAGTTTCTGGACCTGATTTGGTATTTAATTATTTTAGCTGACAAGTCCAAGTTGATTCTCTGCATGTCTTTCAGGATTTCTTGGTGTGGTTAAGATATACCGTTGGTATCCCTTTTTCACACAGGCCGTTGATCCCTTGTTGCAGGCAATCTGCCAAAATGGCTTTCCAACACTTTTTTCATGTCTTCGGAGGATCGGTGTGGATTTGATCAGCCAAATGGCCTTTTTCTACCTTGTCGGGATTCTATGATTTTAAGATTGAAAATGCTGATTAAATTGATTGTGCTGTAACTGCACCTGAAAACCAGTGGTGGCACTGTTGCTTCACCCTTGACTGACTTGTAATTAACAGTGGTGCAGTGAGAGAGAGACTCCCTGAGATTCTTGTAGAGAGAGGAGGAAAACTTCTTCAAGGCAGGCATCCTTGCAAGAGGATTCGCAGTAGGGTTAAAATCAATGAGGTAAAAACAATGACTGCAGATGCTGGAAACCAGATTCTGGACAGTGGTGCTGGAAGAGCACAGCAATTCAGGCAGCATCCGAGGACAGGCAAAATCGACGTTTCGGACAAAAGCCTGATGAAGGGCTTTTGCCCGAAACGTCGATTTTGCCTGTCCTCGGATGCTGCCTGAATTGCTGTGCTCTTCCAGCACCACTGTCAGAATCTGGTTTCCAGCATCTGCAGTCATTGTTTTTACCTCCTGACTTGTAATTAAAGCAGATTTAGTTTTCTAGCACTGTTCTATTGTGAGCTTCAGTTGTGAGCACCCAACAAAATATTAAGGGATTAAAAATCATTTGAAGTGAGGTTTTGGTGAGCAATTAAGTTGATAGGTTATCGGAATGAAAATCACATGCTGGAACTGAATGGCTACAGATTCCAATAGAGTACACCCACTTTCAGTTTTCATCCTTGTTTTCAGAATTCTGAATACTCTTGCTCTTCTACCTCTAACCTTTGGTTATAGGGTGCAGGACATCCATGACCGGCTTGAAAGATTATTACAGCGGGAGGGGGAAGATCCAGTTGTGGTCCACATTGCGGCAAATAACATACGCAAGGCTAGGAAGGAGGACCTGTTTGGGGATTATCAACCACTAGGAATGAAACTAAGGAACAGGCCCTCAAGGTTATAATCTCAGGATTACTACTGAGCCAAGTGGAAATTGGCTTAGGGATAAGAAAATAAGGGAAGTAAACTAAGGGAGTGGTGTGGGAAAGAGGGGTTCCATTTCTTGGGGCATTGGCATTGGTTTTGGAAGAGGAGGGATCTGTACCGCTGGGACAGTCTCCACCTGAAGAGATTTGGAAAATAGGTGGTCACGAGGGTCACTTTAAATGGGAGGAGGGGGGTGCAACAGGAAGTATTATAGTGAATACAAAGATAAGCAGCAGGAGGGTTTCATGATTATGCAGGCTATGAAAGAGGTAAAAAAGGAACTTGAAACATTATTAGAGATGTTGGAACTGATGAGGGTATGAAAGCCAATATAAGGGCACTTTACCTGAATGGTCGTGTCGTTTGTAGCAAGGTCGATGAGTTAATGGCACAAATCATTGTGAACGAATGATTTAGCAGCCATTATGGCACAAATCATGAGTGAATGATTTAATAGCCATTACAGCGACATGGTTACAAGATGGTCACGAATAGGAGTTAAATATCCAAGCATATCAGACGATTTGGAAGGACAAGCAGAAAGGTTGATGATCGTTGATGATCAAGGATGACATCAGGGCAGTGCAGAGAGTTAACGTAGGTTCTGTGAAGAATAAGGCTGAATCCATTTGGGTGGAAATTAGAAATTCGAAGAAGGAAATATCTCTGGTAGGCATTGTCTATAGACCATCAAATAATATCACATTGCGATGGGCAATAAACAAAGAAATAACTAATGCCTGTAGAAATGGAAATTAACTTGGGGGTGGGTTATAATCTACACGTTGATTGGTTGAGCCATCTCAATCAGGGTAGCCTTGAAGGGGTTTGTTGAGTTTATCCGTGAAAGTTTCATTAAACAATATGTAATGGAACTGATGAAGGAGCAAGCTATCATAGATCTGGTCTTGTGTAATGAGACAGGAATAATTAATGATGTCATACTTAGGAATCCCTTTTGAAGGAGTGATCATAGTCTGATTGAATTCAGAATGCAGATGGAGAGTGTGAAGGTAAAATCCAAAACCAGGGTCCTGTGCTTGAGCAAGGGGGGCTACAATAGAATGAGGGAGGACTTGGCAAAAGTAGACTGGAAACAAAGACTTTATGGTGGGACAGTTGACGAGCAGTGGAGGACTTTCAAAGCAAGTTTTAAAAGTGCTCAGCAAAAGTATATTCCAGTGAAAAGGAAGGGAGGCAAGAAAAAGGGTAATCTGCCACAGGTGTCCAAGGAAATAAGGGGGAGGGTATTAAATTGAAAGAGAAGGCATACAAAGTGGCCAAGATCAGCATGAAACTGAAGATTGGGAAAACTTTAAAGGTCAACAGAAAGCCCCAGAAAGACCTATAAAGAAATGTAGGATAGAACATGAGGAAAAAAGGCGCCAAACATAAAGACAGATACCAAAAGTTTCTTTAAATATGTGAAAAGAGTGGCTGAAGTTAACATTGATCCTTTTGAGGATGAGAAGGGGATATGATGAAATGGCCGAGGCATTTAATAGGTATTTTGTCGGCCTTCACAGTGGAGGACACTAATAACATGCCAGTAATTGACAAAGACTAAGGTAGATGAGGACCTGGAAACTGATTATCATGGAAGAGGTAGCTTTGGGCAAGCTAATGGAGCCAAGGTTAGACGAGTCTCCTGGCCCTGATGGAATGTATCCCAGGGTGCTACAAGAGATGGCAGGAAAAACAGCAAGCGTACTTGTGCTAATTTTCTGCAGCAGATTGGAAAACAGCAAATGTGACGCCACTGTTTTTAAAAAGAGCGGTAGACAAAAGATGGCGAATTATAGACCGGTTAGCTTAACTTCTATAGTGGGGAAGATGCTTAACCCATTATCAGGGAAGACATAGCAAGGCATTGAGATAGAAATTGTCCTGTTGGGCAGACGCATTGTGGTTTCATGAAGCACAGGTCATGCTTAACTAATCTTTTGGAATTCTATGAAGACATTAGGAGCATGGTGGATAACGGGGACCCAGTAGCTGTGGTGTAGATTTCCAAAAGGCTTTCAACTAGGTGCCGCACAAGAGGCTGTTTAAGATAAAGATGCATGGCGTTATGTAGAACATTACAATGCAGTCCAAGCACATCGGCCTTTGATGTTGCGCCGACCTGTGAAACCAATCTGAAGCCCACTAACGACACTGTTCATTTTCGTCCATATGTCTATTGAGTGACCATTTAACTGCCCTTAAAGTTGGCAAGTCTACTGTTGCAGGCAGTGCATTCCACCCCCTACCACTGAGCAAAGAAACTATCTCTGATATCTGTCAGATGCCTATCGCCCCTCAATTAATGCTATGTCCCCTTGTGCGAGCCATCGCCATCTGAGGAAAAAGGCTCCACTGTCCACCCTATCTAATTCTCTGATTATATTGTATGTCTCTTAAGTCACCTCTCCACCGAAAACAGCCTGAAGTCCCTCAGCCTTTTTTTTTGTAAGACCTTCCCTGACAACATCCAAGTAAATTTCCTCTCAACCCTTTCCAAAGCTTCCACAACCTTCCTCTCATGCGGTAACCAGAACTGTACACAACAGTGCAAATGTGGCCATGCCAGAGTTTTGTACACCTGCAGCTTGACGTCATGGTTCCAAAACTCAGTCCCTCTATTAATAAAAGTGAACACCCCTTTAACAACCCTATAAACCTGGGTAGCAACTTTCAGGGATCTATGTACATGGACACAGATCTCTTTGCTCACCTATACTACCAAGTATCTTGCCATTAGCCCACTATTCTGCATTCTTTGTTACTCCTTCCAAAGTGAACCACTTCACAGATTGCTGAGGGAGGCGAGAGAGGAAATAGCTGGGGCCCTGACGGTTATCTTTGTCGTATCCTTAAACACAAAAGAAGTGCCAGAGGACTGAAGGGTTGCTCATCTTGTCCCCTGTACAAAAAGGGTAATGAGCATATTGCAGACCAGTGAGCCTGATGTCAGTGGTGGGAAAATTGCTTGAGAAGGTGCTGAGGGATAAAATCTATTTCCATTTGGAAAAAAATGGGCTTATCAGTGATAGGCAGCGTGGTTTTGTTGGCGGAGATCATGCCTTCCCAACTTAATAGAGTTCTTTGAGGAAGTGACCAAGTTGATAGATGAACGAAGGGCTATAGATGTCATATACATGGATTTCAGTAAGGCGTTGAAGGTTCCCCATGGTAAACTAATGAAGAAAGTGAAGTCACATGGTGTGCAGGATGTTCTAGCGAGGTGGATAAAAAACTGGTTGAGCAACAGGAGACAGTAGTAGTTGAAGAGACTTTCTCAAAATGGAGAAAGGTGACCGGGGGTGTTTCACAGGGATCACTGCTGGGGCCACTGTTGTTTGTGATATACATAAATGATCTGGAAGAGGGTATTGGTGGTCTGATCAGTAAATTTGTAGGTGACACAAAGATTGGTGTAGTAGTCGAAAGCAAAGAATACAGGAGAATATAGGTAGACTGGAGAGTTGGGCAGAGAAGTGGCCGATGGAGTTCAATCCAGGCAAATGTGAAGTGATGCATTTTGGGAAGTCTAATTCTAGAGTGAACAATACTGTAAATGGAAGAGCCTTGGAAAAAGTTGATGAGCAGAGAGATCTGGGAGTTCAGATCCATTGTACCCTGAAGGTGACTGCACAGGTGGATAGTGTGGTCAAGAAGGCATATAGTATGCTTGCGTTCATTGGACAGGGTATGGAGTGTAAGAGCTGGCAGGTCATATTAAAATTGTACAAGACTTTGGTTCGGCTGCATTTAGAATTCTGGTCGCCACATTACCAAAAGGATGTGGATGCTTTGGAGAGGGTGCAGAGAAGAATTACAAGGATGTTGCCTGGTATGGAAGGTGCTAGGTATGAAGAAAGGTTGAGTAGGTTAGGATTGTTTTCATTAGAAAAAAAGGAGATTGAGGGGGACCTAATTGAGGTCTAAAAAATTTTGAAGGGTATAGACAGAGTGGATAAAGATAAGCTTTTTCCCCGGGCGAGAGTCGATAATGAGGTCACACATTCAAGGTGAGAAGTGAAAAGTTTAAGGGAGATACACTTGGAAAGTACATTACACAGAGGATGGTAGGTACCTTGAACACATTGCCAGCAGAGGTAGTAGAGGCAGGCACAGTAGACTGATTTAAAGTGCGTCTGGGCGGATGCATGAGTAGGTGGGGAGCAGAGGGATAAAGATCCTAAGGAATTGGGGGATAGGTTTAGACAGTGGATTTAAATCGGCGCAAGCTTGAAGATCCGAAGGCCCTGTTCCTGGGCTGTAAATTTCCTTTGTTCACACTTTTCCACATTAAACTCCATTTGCCACCTCTCAGCCCAGCTCTGCAGCTTATCTATGTTCCTCTGAAACCTGCAACATCTTTCGGCACTATCCATCGACCTTCGTGTCATCTGCAAATTTACTAACCCATTCTTCTATGCCCTCATCCAGGTCATTGCTAAAATTGACACAAACAGCACTGGACCCAAAACAGATCCTTGTGGTACACCATGAGTAACTGAACTCCAGGATGAACATTTCCTAATAACCACCACCCTGTGTCGTCTTTCAGCCAGCCAATTTCTGATCCAAACCACTAAATCAGCCTCAATCCCATGCCTCGTGTTTTGTGCAATAGCCTACTGTGGGGAATCTTATCAAATGCCTTACTGAAGTCCATATACACCACATCAACTGCTTTACCCTCATCCACCTGATTGATCACCTTCTCAATAAACTGAATAAGGTTTGTGAGGCACGACCTACACTTCACAAAACCGTGTTGACTATTCCTAATCAACTTCCTTTTCTAGCTGATGATAAATCCCATCTCTTATCTTTTCCAACACTTTACCCATAACCAAACTAAGGCTCACTGGTCTAAAGTACCAGGGTTGCCTCTGCTCCCCTTCTTGAACAAGGGAACAACATTTTCTATCCTCCAATCTTCTGGCACTATTCCTGTAGACAGTGACGACATAAAGATCAAAGCCAAAAGCTCGGCAATCTCCTCCTTGGCTTCCCAGAAAATCCTGGGATAAATTCCATCCGGCCCTGGGGACTTAGCAATTCTGGCAAATGTGAAAATAGCTAACATTTCCTCCTTGTGAACTTCAATCCCATCTAGTTCAGTAGCTTGTATCTCAGTATTCTCCTCGACAACATTGTCTCATTCAGTACTTCCTCTATCGCCTCTGACTCAACACATACCTTCCCACTACTATCCTTGATTGGCCCAAATCTTAGTCTAGTTATTCTTTTATTCCTGATATATTTAGGGATTGTATGCCTAATCTTTAGGGTTTTCCTTGATCCTATCCACCAACAACTTCTCATGTCTCCTCCTGGCTCTTCTTAGCTCTCTCTTTGTCTTTCCTGGCTAACCTGTAACTCTCAAGTGCCCTTCATGTCTCATCCTAATATAAACCAACTTCATCCTCATGGCAAGAGATCTCACTCCCATCATAAACCATGCTCGACCACTTCCTTTCTGTCTGACTGGAAGATACTTGTCAAGGATCCGCAGGAGCTGTACCATGAATAAGCTCCACATTTCAATTGTGCCTATCCCCTGCAGTTTCTTTCCCCATCCTATGCATCCTAAGTCTTGCCTAATTGCATCATAATTGCTAGCGATAACTCTTGTTCCAGGTGAAGTATCCGCATGGATACTGATTGGTTGACTAAAAGAAAGGAATGAGTGGGGATAACTAGTGGTGCCTCAGTGATCAGTGTTGAGACTCCAATTATTCACCATTTACATAGATGATTTGGAGTTGGAGTCCATGTGTATTGTGCCACAGTTTGCAGGTGACACTAAAATGAGTGGCAGAGGATGTGAAACTTTGCAGAAGAACATAGATACTTGCAGTGGGCAAAGGTCTGGCAGATGGCATGCAATCTTAATAAATGTCAAGTCATCCATTTTGATAGGAGTAACAGAAAAAAGGACCACTACTTGAATGGTAAAAAGCATACTGCTATGCAGTGGGTCCTGGATGTCCTTGTGCATGAATCATATAAGGTTGATCTGCAGGAACAACAGGTAATTAGGAAGGCAAATGGAATTTTGTCCTTCATTGCTCAAGAGATTGAGTTTAAAAGCAGGAAGGTTGTGTTGCAGCTGCACATGGTTCTGGAGAGGCCACACCTGGAGTACTGTGTGCAGTTTTGGTCTCCTTACTTGAGAAAGGATGTACTGGCACTGGAGGGGGTTCAGAGGTGGTTCACTAGATTGATTCCAGAGACGATGAGGTTGGCTTATGAGGAGAGACTCAGACTGGAATTATATTCATTGGAATTCAGAAGAATAAGGGAGGATGCTACAAAGAAATATAAAATTATAAAGAGATAGACAGGATTAGAGAGGAAGACTTCCACTGGCAGGTGGAAATAGGACAAGAGGCATAACCTCAAAATTAGGGGGCGGGGGGTCAGATTTAGGACTGAATTGAAATGGAACTTTTTCAGCCAAAAGGTTATGAATCTATTCCCTGTCCTGTGAAGTAGTTGATGCTACTTCATTACATATTTTTAAAGCTAAGATCGCTTGTTCAAAATAAAAGAATTTAAAGGTTATGGTGAGAGGGTGGGTAAGTGGAACTGAGGCCATGAAAAGATCAGCCATGATGCTATTGAATGGCAGAGCAGGCTCGAACGGCCAGATGGCCTACTCCTCCTCATTCCTATGTTCTTTGAGGTCTTACTCCTCTGTGTTCTTGATTATAATCACTTCATCAATGATTTCAGCTTTTAATATTTTTAGTTGCATAACCCAATTAATAATTCAGAAGAAAGATGTTTAATCAGCGTGGCATGGAGCTTGCTACCATATTTAGGAGGGAAAAGAGACTAGAGAGTGGAATTATGCTTTCAGTGAAGATAGTTGCGGGGAGGCTGAAGTGGAAGGTTGAGGGGAGGCTGAATGCTGATATGCACTGGTTATTTCTGTGCCACAAGTTAAATGTAATGGGCAATTCAGAGAACGTGTTATAAACACTTGGCTTGAATCTTTGGCCCAGTGATTGGCTGGAGATTAGTTCTTAAGTATATTCACTACAAGCATTGACAAGTCTTGTTTTTTGGTGTTCAGGTATCATCAGGACTGTGGGAATGTTAGGTTGAGTTGAAACCAAATAGGATCTTGAATGGCAGCACAGAGTTCGAGTCAGCTGACTTTGTTCAATTCTTTTTGCTTGTGGGGAGGATGAAATCGCACTCAGTGCATTCTTATTGAATACCTTAATATTATACTTGCTACTGTAGAATGCTACACCACGTTAATTGGAGATTTCTGAAGAATGGACATGACTTAAGAGTCACTTTGAAAGAGATATAAGTGATTGGTTTAGTTTTTTAAAAATAAATGTTCTGTGACTTGTCTCTGCTTGATTGCAAGATTCTTTGAAACAATATAAAAATGATAAATAATTGGTTTTGCTGCATCCAAATAGAGTATCTTTCTTGATTTCACTCCTAAAGCCCTGTGCTAAAATGATGCCCCATGATGTTGAGGGAATTCTTGAATCTGCTCAAAACACTGGCATCTAACTTGTCATTCCAGCAGTTCAGTTTCTGGACTAAAGAGGTTACAGTGTGCAAAAGTTAGTTTGCGGTGCATTGAATAAAATCCTGATCATTCTTTGCACGTCGGTCGCTTGGCTGAATTGATGGAAAAAAATCTGTGTCAATGCTTGGTGTAACCTTAACTGCAGGCTCCTAGCAAGAGATGGTTGAAATATACGTCTTTGTGAAAAAAGGTGAATCTTGAAAGATAGTAAGTAGGCCATTTGATCTATCAAGCCCACTCCACTATTCCAGCATGATCATAGCTGATCCTTGATCTCAATGTCATGTGCTGAAAAATGTGTTGCTGGAAAAGCGCAGACAGCATCCAAGGAGCAGGAGAATCGACGTTTCGGGCATAAGCCCTTCTTCAAGGAGACTGCAAATTTGTTTGCTCTCAGTCTCTTAATACTGCCCGTGTAGATTTGCCTTATGCTGTTTGTGATGCATGTCCATTGGGTGTTAAAGTTCATAAATTAGTCATCTCGGGTATTAAATTTAAGAAAATTTGAAGGCTTGTGCCCTGTGTAGTATATGAATCAGGTTGAGGACGAAGATGAGATTTTCTATTTGTGAATCTGGCAGTAAGCAACTGTAATAGCCTGTGGATAGGTGTTCATAAAATAATAAAAGTTGGCGTAGCAAATTTTTTCTAATTCTTCAATGCAAGAGGGTAAAAAGTTAACATTGGGGTGACTCTATGACTCTATAAAAGCCTTATCGAAATTTCAAATACACTACATCTGAAAGCTGTTGCTACACTCAGTCACTTAAAAGCAATGATCAAAGAAATGAACAGAAGGCTAAAGTATTTTGTGTGTCATGCTGAAACCATTCAATTCACTACTGTGTTCAGATTTCGTCAGCAGTGCACAAAGAAGACATTGAAACAATGGTGATGATGTTAGAGGGTTTGACTAAGTTCAGAGTAAAAAGTTAAGATATAGGTAATTGAGTTTGGTGAAAATACTGACGGTAATTTGGAGATGTATTATGTGGCGCGAAGGTAATAAATAATGACTCCAGAGCAAAGTGTTGTAGGTGCAGATTGATGAAAGGCAATTTTAGGTCTCATTGAGGAGTTTGTCAGATGTGTAATAACTTGGGAATGGGTTACTCTGGTAACTTGCAAAAAAAAGCCATTTGGAATCAAAAAAACAGCAAGTTCTTTGTGAATGAGTGACATTAATTCTCTGCTGCATTATCATACTGTTTACTAATTTCTCACTGTCTTGACTGAGCCTTCAATCATCTTGGACATCTTAATTTGGTTTCCCTTAATGTTTTACAATTGAAAGACGATAAATCTAATTTATGTTAAATGTTTCTCTGAACCAGCAATATGAAAATGAGAATTTGTTATCGTGATACTTGCAGAATGACAAAGAATGGACATACTAGATACGAGGAAGACCCCTCAAGTTGTTTGAAATAGTGCCATGAGAACTTTGGCATTCACCTGGGAGAGCAGATGGATCCTGGGTTTGATATCACATTCAGAATATTCCCTTCAAACAGTGCAGCACTCCTTCACGAATGGCTGAAAGTGTCACTGTGCAGTTTTGTGCTCAAGTGAGCCTGTGATATGTTGAGCTGTGATGGTTTCAAAAATGCACTGCCTGTTTTCTGTCATGAAGGGCTGGCAGCTGTTCTTGGTGACCTGGATGAATCCGATGACACTCTGTGTAATGGAATATCTTTTGGTTTGACCAGCCATTTTATGAAGGGATTTCTTTTTGATTATTGTATGTGTGACTTTGGAGAGTGTGGTGATTCTGGTACAGGGTCCACAATCATAGTTCAAACCCCATCATGGCTGAAAATGACAGTGAATTTGGTAGCTTTGATCATGAGTGGTTTAGTGCTTAAGTAAACTGACCTTGAAAGCTGGCAAATTGTTAGAAAAAAATCCAACTAGTTAGGTCTTCTTGAGAGGAAAATCTGTCACTTTTTCACCTAGTTGATCCCACACACCATTCTCCTCCAAGTGTGCTGGGGTGATCTGTGGCACTACAGGTCACTTTCTCCACCACCTTGGAGGAGCAGTTAGGAATGTGTATTCATTGTGGTTTAACCAACATGGTTTACATAGAGAAAATAAGTTGTTTTATAAACATATACTTGACACTGTCACAGTTTGAATGGATTAAACTGACACTTCTGTCAGTACCGTTCGGTGTTAAAACTGAATATATTCTCCTGCTTTCATTAAAACACAAGTAGTTGTCTAGATTCTGTTAGCTCACTGATGTGTTTGTTTGTGTAATTTATGTGCAGGTTTCGTTTTGTGGTCATGCTGTAATCTGTCTTAATCTTGGGAATTCCCTCCTTAAACCTTTTGGATTCTTCACTTCTTGCTTTTAAAGCTTTGTTCCTCTATTAGATTTACAATCATATTCTCCAGTTGCTGATCTCAGCAGTGATACCATGAGCAAATAGGGAAAATTACTGCTCTCTAATTCAGACTAGGCTATTCATTCGTGCCTGATTGCACTCCTCTGGAACAGTTTGGGGTATTGTACATGTGAGCATTTCATACAGCAAAAGTTGTGAAAGGGCAGAGCGGTACTGGTTTTGGGTAAAACATATATATTCAATCTAATATTGAAGCGATGAAGGAGAAAAATTGCCTTTGACTTGGTCCAGAAATAAATGAATTTGTAGTTGAGGTGAAGTTTGAGATCACATGTTTTCAAGGCAAGTCAACTTTTCTATTCTTTTAAGTAATTGCTATTTAATGTGGCTTATCACATAGCATTATGAAGTGGAATCTGATAAAGGCATCAGCTAAAAAGGCTGTTATGGTTGTTCTCTGATTAGAAACTGGGACGGTAAATTGGAATGTGTCGACCTGATATCATGTAACAATTAGCCATGATTTCTTTGCCAACGGAAAGTGTTTCAGCCAGCAATTCAGCCATAGAAAGGATAACTTCCCTGTGCTGTCCTTGCCATGTTCTATCAACTTCTGTCCCAGGAATTGTAACTTAGTTCACCAAATTTTAATTGACTTGTGATATTTCCCTAATAAAATAGCAATTGGTGATGTCAGATATTTTTCAAGAATCTTGAGATTGTGTATCGTAAAAGGCTGAATGAAAAAGTTTGTTGAGCTACCTCACGGGAAACCATTTTTGGACTCTGCAGACTTCCATCTTTCAGTTTTGGTCAAGTTCATAAAATATTCCTTGGTGTGTTGCTGTGACATGGCTCTTTCTGCTGCTCATGCTGTGGAAGTATACTTGTGTGCTTTTCTGACCTCGACCATCTCTGGCCCTGTTCTGGACCGACTGAACTTTGTGTTTGTTTGTCTGCTCCAGTGTCCTTCCAAGCAGTCAGGCTTCAAATATCCTGGCCATCCTCAACCACCTATATTAATTGTTTGTCTGAGCCTGCAATCTGTAATTTACTTGCAAGTAGCTTGCGGAGCAGAGATATGAACACCCAGCAGCTTGTATCCCAATGGTACAGGAGGATTTTAAGTAGACAGGCATTGTTGATGCAATAAATGCAGCTGAGCCACTAAAGATGTTGGTCATCTAGCACTGAATATAAAATAAAACAGCTGACTTAAGTTCTAACTTGAAAGTGAACCTGAGGGATTCTGCTGTGAATGGCCAACAATTCTGCAAACCTGATGGATGTGAGCATATACTGGCCATTTCTTTGACAGAATGGATCAGCTCATTTCAACGACAAAGTAAAGAACAATGTTGTTCTTGTGCTGATGGCATGATTTTCTGTTGGAGTGTGATTGTCATTTTTCCATGTTTGCAGTTCACCCATGATAGCCAGTCATGATTAGTAATTGTAAAAGCAGTTGAATTTTTATCTGTGCTCAATGGCAAACAATAGGAATATGATAGCCATGGAAGTTCTGCTCAAGGTTACAGCTGAACACTGCCTTGCTGTTATGCCTCTGCGTTTGTGCAATTGCGCACATTCACACAGACACTGTGTCCCTTCCCAGTATATAGGTCGGAGCTCCGACCTATATACTCGGACTTTGAGATGAGCAAAATCCTTGCTTTCACCATCAGCTTGTGTATTTGGGAATTTCCTTTCATAGTTTTCAAAATTTCAAATCTCTGGAAAAGAATTGAACTTTGTAATATTTCAAGTACTGGATCAAATGGTATGCTTGAGCATCTTTCTATGAACAGTTGGCCAGTGCCTGATTTCAGTGTTTTGTGTGCTGTGGTATGACAATATATTCTCTTCTTTTATCTTGTCCCTGTCTTCATCCTTTGTTCACTACAGTAAACATAGCTGACAAAAGTCTTGAATGAAGTGAGCAGTCTCACTGACCAGGAAGGGTGATGGCCCTGGCTTTGGGATTCTATCTCCTGACATCTGCAGTTGTGAACTCAGCAGGATGAGTTGATAGCTGATGATTCTTGCTTGAAGGCGGGATCATGCTGAAATACAAATCGTCAAAATATGATCTCTGCCTTCAGTGCATTTATGAATGTGGCAGCTGAGGTATTGATTGTGATCTATCCAAGTAGTTGCACCATGAATTGAATGTCTACTATGCACAGGATACAGTGCAGGTGATAATGTATTTTATTAGCCTTTGTCTTTAGTCTGGTGTTGAAATTTCAACATGGCGGGAGACTGTTTAGTCTACACTTAGTGTACTGGTGAGAACTTCACCTGGTGGCTGTCCACTTCCACTTTTGATCTTGAACACTTCTTTCTTGACTTAATTCAGTAGTCAATTGTGTTAATGCATAATCCTATACATTAGTGAAAAGTAGTTTTGCTTTTTGCTCCATCCCTGCAAGACGCTTTCAATTTCCTTGTTAAGTTTTAAGTTCTCCTTTGAGTAATTCAGCAAGTCATAGTCGTAACTTGATCTTCTGTATTGCTCCACTAATAGGCCTTACCAGTCAGCTCGGGTAACTTGGTATTTTATTTTGAGTTCCATCGTAAGATCAAAATATGCAAAACATGGGTAAAATGGTATTTTGATAGCTGACGAAGTATTAGTTTATTTGGGTTTTTTCTAAGTACTTTGTTATTTTGATAGTGTTCAGAAGATTGGAATGGTTATTGTTGAAGCCCTAAATGATATCCTCCATCTACCTGCAGCCTTCCATGTGGATGACTACACCATCATTTTCCAACATCTGTCCAACTGGATTGGACTAGGTTTCTTTTCATTTTGATTGATCAGCCATAGCCAGACAGTAGCCGTGATTTGATTCTCTTCCTATTCCATAACATCGTGTGCTTTCCAAACATGTATGACTGGTCTCTTTCTATATCTTGTCCATGTGCTCCTGGGTAGCTCCATCCAAAAACTCCACATTGGTTTTAGAATCCCACTGAGTTAGTCCTTGCTACCGCTTCTCTCATCCTATCAGTGCCTCAGTTGTTTGACTGTTTAACTAATATCCAGGCTTGGAAAGTAGAAATTTCATCCAATTAAATATTGGGAACAACCTATAGTTTTCAGTCCCCACCAGAAACTCTGTTCTTAAATCTCACTTTCTGTCACTCTCCTTAGCAACTATCTGAGGCTGAATAAGGTTTTTTGCTGCCTTATGGATCTCCAGCTCAGTATCTGATCACACATATACACCTCCATCATATTTCTTAAATCCTTGCTTCAGCGTATCTGCTGGAACTCTTACCCACATCGATTAATCCAAACCACTGTTGGCATCCTTCCACATGTCAGCCTCTGTAAACTTCAAGTATCTGAAATGCTCTTGCCTATATCCAAACGCACCAAGTTGCATTTGCCTTTCACACCATGCTCACTGGTATCTTGTCTTTGGGGGTTTGAAGTCTACCCATGACCTTAATCCTCCCTATGATCCTCCCAACCTACAGCAAGATGTCCATGCTCCTGCAGTCACGGCCTTAAAAGGATTTTTCATGCTTATTGTTCCACCAGTGACTTGACTGCAGTGTATAAACTCTAATATCTCCTGTGATACTGTCCCTCAACCTCACCACCTTCTGCCTTCAGACTTCACTTAAAATCTGTCAACCAGCCTTTTGGTCAGCTTGCAAAAATATGACCTTATAATGGTTAACTGTTAAATTTCTGCCATGAAGTGCCCTGGGACATTTTTCTATGTTTTAAATATTTTATAATTAAGGTATTTTGTTCTATTGGAACAACCTGCTATGTCTTGAACAGATATTGTCGGTGACTATAAATGCAATATATTTAATTAAGCCTTTTGCCCTCCTGTAATCTCACACAAATTGTTGATAGGATGTTGCTTTTCAAGGGCATGGTTTCATCCAGGAATAGTAACTTGTTGATCGCCAATCAGTTGCAGCCAAATTATCTTTCAGTTTTGCTGCTGGGGAAATTGATGAGGTAGGGACTGACTCTACTGACCTTGTTGCATGAGGTTGATTGTAAGGAGCACAATGCTTCTACTTCCCACCACAACACTCTATTTGTATTTCATGACATTTTTTGGTATTGTTCCTGAACAACTTGCAGGGGTAAATCATATTATGAATTTGGCAGCCAATTTTGAATACCTGGTTTCATTGCTTTTGGTTGCACTGTCAATAGTTGCTCTACACATATGCATGGGGTGGAGAGTTATTGTTGAAACAACAGATTTCACCTGATATGGCTCAAGTTCATCAACTGACAAAATCTATTTTCTATTACTTGGAATGTGGAGTTTCTTTGGAAATTGATTCCGGTTTATAGCAGAGTAAAATTTCCAAAGCTGGTCTATTCGCAAATTGTTTCATGAGAAAATTAACATACTGATAGTGTTTGCTATTAACATGCAATGGATGTGACTGTGTGTTCGGTTCTTTCCCGAGGTTTTGCACGCAAGATGCAATTTGTGCACACCAGCTTATGCAAACAGTTAAAGTTTATTAAAGCTAGTATGAGGGAGGTGATCCCTTTGGCCCTCTTCTCAGGCAAGTGAAGTCGGGTCAAAGTGAGGCCCTGAACAAAGAAAACACATCCTTTTTTTTCACAGGTCAGTTGGCCATGCCTACAGATGCTCTGGCCACTCCCCCACAGTCACATGCCACTCAGTTACTCACAGTCACATGTTACCCCAGATATAATGGCAGGATGACATTGTCCTCAGAAGTCATGCAAATGGTAATGCCCTCATCCTGGGGAATCGTAATGCAGACGATTTCCTGATTCAGTGATTCCTCAGGACAATGCAGGTGTGAACATAACTCTGGCCAGAAAGCATTTCTGAATGGAAGAGATTGAATTATAGTTTAATTTGACAATAGCAGGGAGTACTAGCAAATGATTGTCGAGATGAACTGTAAATTACAATGGATAGTCATCCGCATTCTTTCATGATTATCGTCCCCACCCAAAGACAGTGCAGTTTAACCCTTTAATATTGCATTAATGTCCAGAGAGATATTCCCATTTAATCTTTTAACATTACATGTGTGTTGACAGTGTACATAAATGCTTGTTACAGTATCCCACAATACAATGTAATGTAAGAAATAGCAGGTGTAGACCATGCAACTCATCAAATCTTCTGTCGTGCAATATTGTTAAAGTTGATCTTAGGCTTAAGCTCTGCTCCCCATATCACTTGTTTTCCTGAGAGCAACTTAGAATATACTCAGTCGGAGAGTGTCCAAACTGTCTGGGACAGAATATTAGTATCAGTGTTTACAACCATTTGATAGAAACCATTTCTCCTCAAATAATTTCAGACTGTTCATCTGGTCCTTAATCTTGGAGTTGTCTCCTTGTTCTGAAAAGCAGAAATTGCTGGTAGAACTCAGCAGGTCTGGCAGCATCTGTAGAGAGAAGTAGAGTTAATGTTTCAAGTCCAGCAACCCTTAGTGAAAACTTCTGAATGAAGGGTCACTGGACTCGCAACATTGACTATGCTTCAGTTATGAGAAACTGCCAGACGTGGAGTTTCTGAAGCACAGTCTATTTTTCATTGACATCGTCAGCATCCACAGGTGTTTGTGTTTTACCGACTTGTTCCAGATTGCCCAACCAGGGGAAATATACTCAGTAACACAGACAATTTAGAGGCAGGACTAATTCATGATTAGATTAGATTCCTTCAGTTATGAGAAACTGCCAGACGTGGAGTTTCTGAAGCACAGTCTATTTTTCATTGACATCGTCAGCATCCACAGGTGTTTGTGTTTTATCGACTTGTTCCAGATTGCCCAACCAGGGGAAATATACTCACAGTGACACAGACAATTTAGAGTCAGGACTAATTCATGATTAGATTAGATTCCCTACAGTGTGAAAACAGACTCTTCGCCCTAACAAGTCCCCATTGACCCTCCAAAGAGTAAACCACACCTACCCATTTCCCACTGACTAATGCACCTAACACTGGGCAATTTAGGATGGCCAATTCATCTAACCTGCACATCTTTGGACCGTGGGGGGTAAACTAGAGCACCCGGAGGAATCTCACACAGACACAGGGAAAATATGCAAACTCTACACACAGTCACCCGAGGTTGGAATCGAACCTGGGTAACTGAGGCTGTGAGGCAGTAGTGCTAACTACTAAGTCACTGGATTACTGGTGCTGGAAGAGCACAGCAGTTCAGGCAGCATCCAGCCTGAACTGCTGTGCTCTTCCAGCACCACAAATCCAGAATCTGGTTTCCAGCATCTACAGTCATTGTTTTTACCTCCTTACTAAGTCACTGTGCTGCCCCAAATGTGGTGCCTCAAGCATGTTCTGTCACTCAATACTATCGTGTCTGATCTAGTTGCTCCATTTCCCCACTTACTATCAATAACCTTTCATCCTGTTGCTAATCAAAAATTCATTTACTTCTACCTTAAAACCGTTTCAAAGACGCATGACCGTTGGTGAGGGAAAAAAAAACTTCTTGTCTGTGTTTTAAATGCTTGGTTTGAAGAGTGGCAAGTAACATATGCCAGACAATGGTCATCTCTAATTTAGAATATTTCATTGTCTCATAACATTAAATGGCTTTACCATCGTGGAATCTCCCACGATCAACACCCTGGGCTTTTGTTCGACCATAAGTTAAATACAATGATGACGAGCAGGTAAGAGATAAGGAATCTGACAATGAGTAACTTGCCTCCTGATGACCCACTTGCCTGCATGAGTGCAATTCCAACCATAATCAAAAAGGTTGCCACCATCCAGGACAAATCAACCCACTTGAATGGCACTGCATTCATCCACTCCACCATCACCACTCAGCAGCACTGTGATGCCGATACCCGGTTGATGAATTTAAAAAAAGACACTTAGTTTTTAAACACTGAACCCTGGTTCGAGATTCTCCCACAAGTGGTGGTGTCCTTTCCACATACACTCTGTCAAGATATATGAATGTTGTGTTTCAGTCACATTACCTCTGTGTTCTAAACTCCAGCATGTGTCATTACGGCCAGTCCTACTTTTCCTCTTGAGGCAATCATTCCAATCCAGCTATTAGTTCAGTAAACCTTTTCTGAACTACTTGAATAAATTTACTTACATCCTTCCTCTAATATGACGACAAGTACTATATGCAAGGGCTTCCCAAAATGGATGTTGGGACTTCCCACGGGTGTCAAGTGAAATTTGGAGTTGCATAGTCAAAGACAGCAGTGGCTAATGCCTCCTCCACACTTATTCTCCTGCAGCCCTTTTCTCCCACCCTTTACCAAGCAATAATGTCTGTTTATGCCCCTGAAAATGAGGTCAAAGTGGGCAATAGTTTTGCCCGTGCTATATTCCAAGTGTGGTCTCCCAATACCTTGTATTCCTTTACTACTTTGAGCTGTTCAAGTCGTGCATTTACATTTTTTTTTTCTCCTGCTAAGATGGGTAATATCACATTCTCCTGCATCATATTTTTGCCCCGACTCAATCTATCTCTGTCCCTTGGTTGTCTCAAATTCCTTTCCACGATTTATGCCCCTGAAAATGAGGTTAAAGTGGGCAATAGTTTTGCCCGTGCTATATTCCAAGTGTGGTCTCCCAATACCTTGTATTCCTTTACTACTTTGAGCTGTTCAAGCTGTGCATTTACATTTTTTTTTCTCCTGCTAAGATGGGTAATATCACATTCTCCTGCATCATATTTTTCCCCCGACTCAATCTATCTCTGTCCCTTGGTCGTCTCAAATTCCTTTCCACGATTTCACTTCCTAATTATCTCTGTGTCATCAGCAAATATGGCAATTATATGTGCTGTTCCTTCTTTCCAGTTTTTTTATGTAGATTCCAAATAGTTGAGGCCTCCGCACTGATCTGTGGCACATAACTTTTCTGGTTGATAAGATGTTACAAGTCATCTGACCAGCTAACATTCTATCTATATAGTTTTATGCTTTCATTTTAGACAATAACCTTGGTGGCACCTCACACGCCATCTGGGAATCCAAGAAACTTGCATACACTTGGTCCCCTTTGTCCACAGAAGACATTACTTCCACAAGAAATGCATGTTGGTGAAACATTATTTATTTTTCTCAATACCATGTTGACACTGCCTTGAAGACCCAAACTGTCTGAGCTCATCAAGGTCCTTGAGAATCATGAATGTTTCCATGAGTGACCTTTTTTTTTTCTAAACCAAGAGAATATGGGCACAATGTAATCGGGTGCGGCTTTTGTGATGGTTCGTTACCTAACTTCATATCCTCAGCAAACTTAAAAATGTGATTCTTTGCCTTTACATTTAAGTCCTTGATGTCAATGATGAATTGTTGAAACCCCAGTACTGATCTTTGTTACACACCACCAGTCAAAGCCTGCTGCCTGATGTGAAATCCCCCTACTTACTCCCTACTCCCTTGTTCTGCCTTGTTAGCAAAGCAACATGGATAACAAATTGACTGAAGGATTAAACCAGTTTTGATGAATGGCTGTTTATTTTCACTTTTACAGATTTAATACTCCCCATGGTTCAGTACTCTGATAACTGTTGTTTTTGATAGACCTTAATTTGTTCTTTGGGGTACAGGGCACATTTGAAATGCCACATATAGGTGCAAGTGTAAGAAGTAGTGAGGAAGTTTAATTTGAGACTTGAGAAGGAAAAGTAACCATGAAATGAGTGAGCACACTGCTGAAGTAGTGTCATGCAGTCAAGTGTGTTGTTAGATGAATGAGGAGCGGTAACACATGAAAGGTAAAAATTGAAAGGTGTGCAGGAAAAAAACTTGACTATTTCTTCACAGATATTTGAAGACAGCAAAACCAGTGAACAAAGTTATTAAAGCATAGAGATACTGAGTGAAAACCAGAAAATTATGATAAACTTTGATAAAACCCTGTTAGTTGTAAGCTGAAGCTTTAGGTCCAATTCTGGGTGCCAGACTTTATGAAGGATGTGAAGGCCTGAGAGTATACTGAAGACACTTAAGAGTTTTTGAGGGTGCTGTTAGGAGTGGAGGGGTTAAAGGAGATTTGAAGATTGTGTAAAATCAATAATGTGAATGATATCAATACAATGTGTTTCCAATATCTAAAAGTTGGTTGCCAAGGAGCGTGGATTTGAGGTAATTGCCTCATGCTGTCTAAAGTTCTGTCGCCAAGTGCTTTTTGCTGCAAGTGATGAGGATTTAGTGTATTTGCTCGTGGTGTGGCGGATACAGATTTAATATAGTATTAAAGAAGTGCAGGCCAGTGGGCAAAGGGAAATGGAGTGCAACAAGCAGAATTGCTGTTCAAAAGAGCCAGCAGAGCCTTGATAGATGAAGTGGCAACCTTTCGTGCTACACTGTGATTTGCTGTCCCCTTTGTGTACTCGAATTGCTTTCGTTGGACTTGAAGTGGGATTCAGCAAACACATCTACTGCAGGCATAATTTAATAACTCGTGAGTGTTTTTATAGTGGGAATCTTTGCATTCTATACTTTTTCATTTGTGGCATGTGGTCTTTACTGGTGGGGTCACTATTTATTGTCCTTGCCTAATTGCCCTTGAAGGTGGTGCTGAGCTATCATCCTGAAGCGCTGCAGTCCATTTATTGCAGGCACGCCCATACCACTGGTAGGGAAGTCTGAGATTTTGACCTGGTAAAACTTAGGGCACAGCATTATACTTCAAAGGCAGGATAAGTGGCTTGGAAGATAACTTTGAGGTGATGGTTTTCTAATGTATCTACTGGCGTATCCTATGAGCAGTAACATTTGGAAGGTGCTGTCGACAAGTGCGTCTTGTAGGAAATGGATACTGCTACTGCTGTGTCATAATGGAGTGACTGGCACAACACCCATAAACAATCAAGTGGCTGCTTTGACCTGGATTGTGTGAAGCCTCTTTGGTGTTATGTTCTTTAAGGCCAATGGACAGTATTCCATCAAAGTCCTTGGTGAAGTGGCTTTGGCGAGTCAAGAAGTGAGTTACTCACTGCAGCTGTTATTTGCTTCTGATATGCTCTTGAAGCCACAGTATGTACATCGCTAGTTCAGTTTCTTGTTGCTGGTAAACCCTGAGATGATTGTAGGTGTTTCAGTGGTGGTAATGCCATTGAATGCGAAGCGATAACGGTTAGGTTGTATCTTGATGCTGTTTATTGTCTGGAATTAGTGTGACAACTATCAGTCACTTACCAGCCCAAACCTGGATATCAGCCACGTCTTGCTAACTACATTTTGATATGGTATGCTTCAGAATCTGAGTGGCATGGTGCAACCATTGGACACCGAGCTACCTAATTGTGGAATACCATGCATGTTTCTCTATTGTTCTTTGGACTTTCGCAGCACCAGATGACTGTACTGAAGACCAACCTCATCTTGCCCTGGATAAAGCTGCACCCCAATCATGGATCCACTTGAGAAGACATTCAATTAAAATGTGTGCCCTTGAGTTTCTTGCATATGAGGGTGAGAATCTAAGTTCCTCTCTGTGAAGGGTGTTTATGAGCAAACAGAATCTAGCAGCTTTTGGGCATGGTTCACAGGTTGCTGCTCCACACATGTCAATTTATCGTGATACCCTTTCAACTGTTGATCAAATTGCAAGCCCTGCTTATTTCTCCAGCGATTTGTTTTTGTGTTTCAGATCTCAATCATCCACAATTCTTTTTAAGTTATGAGACTGATAGATCTTTGCCACATTAACCTTAGACTTTCAGAAATTTTCAAGCAGCCAATTGTTTTTTTGTCAAACCGAGTTCAGTCTCATGTATGCTACCATTCATGTATTTGAAAAATAACGTTCAAGATGTTTGCATAACTCTGCCAAGCTTAATCCTGATTTGGAGATGCTGGTGTTGGACTGCGGTTTACAAAGTTAAAAATCTCACAACACCAGGTTACAGTCCAACAGGTTTAATTGGAAACACACTAGCTTTTGGAGCGCCGCTCCTTCATCAGGTAATTGTAGGTCACCTGATGAAGGAGCGACGCTCCGAAAGCAAGTGTGCTGGCAATTAAACCCGTTGGACTTTAACCTGGTGTTGTGATTTTTAAGCTTAATCCAGTGCTTTACTTTCCAAGGTTTTTTTTAACTTGTATGATCAGAAACACCACATACTAAGATGAAGTTTGAATTGTCGCAAAATAAAGTAATGATCAGCCTGAGAAAATTTAACCCTTTCTGAAGCATCCTCCTTCTCAACTGCCTTGTCCAGTGGGCTGAATGGTCTGTTTCCCCAAGTTCTATTTAGCTGAATATGGTTATGACGCATGGCAAAGGTTTCCATTTTGGAAATTACTGCTTCTGAGTAACCAGCAATGTAAGCTTGAACAAATGACTAATTTTAACTTGAAATTGTGAAGTGAATCAGTTCATTGCTGAGATAACTGGAAAGGGCAATATTTGCTATTTTGTGTTGTATGAGTTTTTGAATTGAAAGTTTGTTACCTGCAAATTTACAAATTTGTCTTTAATTCCAAAGTCATCTGACAGGTAATATAAAATATTAACAGTGGTGTTCGCACTGATTTTTTTGTGGAACCAGATTGCTGATGCTTTGAAACAATGGGTATCTGTGTCCTCCTCACCTCTTCTTTCTATCTTTGCAACCATCTGTTCTACGTTTTATATGCCTTCGGATGCGCTGATTTTATTCATTAGTAAATTAGGAACTTGTTAAAGTCCTTTTGGAAGCCTTCATCTGCTGAATTCCCCTTAGCAACCCGCTCCATTTACCTCTTTGAAGAATCAAATAATATTAGTTAAAAGTATTTCTCAGTTAAAATCCATGTTGTTCAGTTTGATATTTTAGTTTCTTGATCTTTTTCTGTTTGATCCTTTTAAGGGATCCATTAATTTTCTCATCAGTCAGCTTAATATCAGTGCTCTGTCATTTTGAGAAATTCCTTTCTGCTTAAAGATAAGCATAACAGAATAGTCCTCTGGCACTAAGCATTTTTCTTCAAGGCAATGTGTGCAAATTGAGTGAGAAAACGTGGTTAATCCAGGTTAACAGTGGATAAGAGGGCAGTTATCCAGAATGGTAGGAAAGACAATGCAGAGGATTATTATTTAAATGGTGATTGTAAAATAGACAATAGGTGCAGGCGTAGGCCATTCTGCCCTTTGAACCTGCACCACCATTCAATATATCATGGCTGATCATCCTTAATCAGTATCCTGTTCCTGCCTTTATCTCCATAACCTTTGATTCCACAATCCTTGAGAGCCCTATCCAACTCTTTCTTAAATGA